>NW_006922203.1:1420952-1424857 GCF_000298275.1 Orycteropus afer afer
TCTTTCTGGATTTGTTTAGGGGGCTGTTGATTTTCTTTGTGGTTACCCTGAAGTAAATTCTTGTCACATTAAGTTTGGAGCAGTCAGTTCTATAAAGACACTGTCCTGTTTTCCTCTCCGTTTGGAAATTTTGTAATTAGAGTTTTTCTTCCCTCTTTTGACTTTATTGTGGTATCATCTGCAGTTTCTGTCCCTTCTTTATTTGTGTACACTGTTTTATAAGCTTATTTTGAGCATCTATTTCTTGTTTGGTTTCAAAGTGTTGATATTAAGTGTCCTGATTTTAATTTGTTGTTCTCTGTTGTGGTGTCTTTATTATAAGGACTCCCTTTAGCATTTCTTTTAGGGTTGATCTGGTATTCACAAGTTCCCTTAATTACTGTTTGTCTGCAAAAATCTTGATTTCACCTCATATTTGAGGCACAATTTGGCTGGATAAAGAATTCTTGGATGGAACTTCTTTTTCTTCAGTGTTTTACATGTTGTCCCATTGTCTTCTTGCCTGCATGGTTTCTGCTGAGTAATCAGAACTTAGTTTTATTGATCATCCATTGTAAGTGATATTTCCTTTTTTTTTTTTTTTTCCCTGAGCTGCTCTCAAGATTCTTTGTCTTCGGTTTTGTAGAGTTTGATTATGATATGTCTTGGTGACTTTCTCTGGAGATCTACCTTGTATGGGGTTTGTTGAGTTTCTTTGACAGTGTGGTGATTAAGTTTGTGTGCCAACTTGGCAGGGCCTGGTTGAGTAGCTGGGAGCTGGATGTAGTTATTGCCTATGATGAAACTGACAATCAACTCCATGGTAGGATCTAACACAAGCAGCTGAGTAGCGGCTTTAAGGATGTAGTCTGCTTCACATATATAAGCAGCAGCTTTGGGAATGGTCTCTAGCTTATTGCATGCTTGGACCCTGCATGTAGCCATGTTGTTGTTCAACAGCCTGCCATGTTCTGCCAACCTTGAGACTTTCAATGGACTTGAGTTAATAGCCTGTCATGTGGTTTGGTAACATTGGGACTGTGCCTTTTTACTTGTCAAACTTGGGCTTGTCAGACTTAGCAGCCAGCAGCTATTTGAGTGAAGAAAAGCCTCTAGCTTCAGTAGGCTGGGAGCAAGAGGCAGAGCTAAAGCCCAAGGCTGAGGTATTTTCACCCAGCCCCTAGAGCCTGGCACTTTGAACTTGGACTTAAAGCCTCCCAATTTTAAGAATAAACTCCTGTTTGTTAACATCATCCCATTTGCAGTATATTCCTGTCAGAATGGCACTAGGTAACCAGCACAGACAGATATTTTTTCTTTCTTTATGATATGGTGGAAATTTTCTGTTCACAAGTCTTCTACAATTTTCTCTTTTTTTTTTTTTTCTTTTTATCCATATAACACTTAGGTTCTTTTTAAGATTTTTAAAATCTTTTTAAGATTTATCTTAAATCTTTGTTTTGAGTTTTCTTCATATAGGCTTACATCAAGGGCTTTATCTTCTAGTTCCAAAATGTGTTTTTCAGCCAGATCCAGTCTACTTTTTTTATTTTTCCATTGTGTTGTCTATCTCTAATTTTAATGTGCATCTTCTGGATTTCTAATGGCTGTTTTTGTATGAGTTCTAATTGTGTATTTATCTTGTTATTTTGTTCTTGAACAGCTTTCCTGAATGCTTCCAGGGTACTGCTTGTCTTCTTGATTCTGTTTGTCTGTTTGTGGTTTCCTTGAGCTCTTGTAGAGTCCTATATACATATCTTCTGAATTCCTTTTCAGATAATTCTATTGCCTGTTCTTCTCCACGATAGACAATTCTTTAGCCTGTGGTTATATTTCTATTGTCTTATCCTGTTTTATTTGTTTGTTTGTTTGATTTGAAGTTGTCTGTTGTTTGCTAGACATTTTTAATTTGTTGTCTTTAACTGTTAGTTATGTATTGATTTATTTCATCTTGATTTCATATTTAACTATATTTTAAAGTGTGGAGCAGGTATAATTTCAGGGGTATTAATTTGCCTGTACTTGGTTGTTCTCTAGTTCTCTTTGTGTTGGTGGAATCACTGGTGAGGATTCCAGGTCTCCCTTTGTCATTAAGTGGATTTGGAGTTAGGATGAGCAGGTGTTGTGGTGGTTTAAAGTGTTATTTCTATTGCATGAGAAGGGGAACAGGGGAAAAAGAGAAATAAAAGAAAGAAAGAAAGAAATGTATCAATAGCAATTCCCAGTTTTCTGCATTTGGGCAAGGTGAGGCTGGCTCAGGCAATTTTATTTATGTTTTCCTGCAACAAGCTACTAATGACAGCATCTTGTTGTCGATCACAGACCTGCGGTTCAAAATTGACAAAGACCCCAGTGGATAGAGGACCACAACTTTCCGCTTGGATTGAGAAGTCTCAAAAATGACATACCCTGGTCCACTCTGTGTTAAAAAGTGGTTGTGGAAGACTTGAACCCCAACCAGATGCAGTGAGCTCTCTCTAGGGGGCTTCACCTACTCATAGTGAATCCCCCGACCCCATTCTGAACTCTGCAGCAGCCTAAACCAATGAAAATTCTGTAAAGTTTTTCTATTCACTCAGCTCAGCTGCCAGGAACTCCATAAGAAACTCCCAGTGTGTGTATGCCAAGTCCTCACCTTCTCTGTGGATCTGTGGATTCTGTTTTTTTTTTTTTTTTTTCCTTCTTCTCTCAGCTGATCTCTTTTGTATTGCTAATGAGTCTTCTGGTTCTCTGTCTCAGTCTCTCCACCACCTAGGCAGGCACATTTATTTTTCCCAGTTGTTTTATCTGCTATTTTTCTCTGATTCTACCAAATCTGGTACCCTATCCTCTCCCTTGTTGCTCTCAACTCCAGTATCACTATTTATATCTGCTATGCCTAGATATTCAGGAATTAAGATGCTAGAGGGAACAAAGGTGTGGGCTACAAGTACAATGGCATCTTCCTCCCTTGAATGTTTGCTTCTGACAACATGATCAAAGTAGGTGAGATGAAGTCTGGTCTCACTTCTAAGGAGCATTCCAGCAGCATTTCTTTTAAGACATATCTGTTCATTCTTCTGGGGTTCCATGTATTTTCAGTATTCTTTGCCAACATCACAACTCAAAGGCAGCAACTCTTCTTCAGCCTTCCTTGTTCATTGTCTAGCTTTCATATGCATGAGGCTGTTGAAAATAGAGTGGCTTGTGTTAGGGGTACCTTAGTGTTTAAAGTAACATCTTTGCTTCTTAGTTACATTAGAGAAAACTTAATTAAAGACAAAGCACCAAAAGATGACAGCTTTTTTTTTTTTTTTTCCTGACAAAATTATTTTTAAAGAAAAAAATCTACTAGAAATAAAAGGGAATTTTTAAAATAATATGAGGGTCACTCATCAGGGAAATATAGAAATTTTATATGCATTTAAAAAACACATAGCCTCCAAATATATGATGTAATATCTGACAAAACTAAAGAAAGATATAGGTAGCTTAATAAATGTAGCTGGAGATTTCAATATCCAACTTTCAATAATAGGATGGGCAAATAGAATATCAACCAGAAAATGGAAAACTAAAAAAATGTGTAAAAAGAAACTAGATTCAGTGGACATCTATAGGATATTCAATTCAACAAAAGTGGCATATATATTCATCTAAAATGCATATGCATTATTTTCTAGGAGAGATTATATGTTACTCCACAAAACAAATTTGAGTAAATATAAAAAATATTAAAACCCACCAGCCAGTCCTTGAGAAGGAATACTACGCAATCTACTTCTGTAGAGATACCACCTCAGAAAGCCAAGGAAGGGTTGCTATGAGTCCTAAACAACTCAATGGCAGTCAGATATATATATATTTTTTTAAACCACAATTGAATGAGAACTATGGATAAAATACGTAATGTAAATAAAATTTTATAAAATACAAAAATCTATAGA
>NW_006922203.1:1425452-1431858 GCF_000298275.1 Orycteropus afer afer
CTTCACTGGAAAATCTTCCTAGAGTTTAAAGAAAAATTAACATCAATTTTTCCACCACTTTCAGAAACAGGTGAGCTAAGATTTGTCATCCAGTCTATGAGGGTTCTACTGTCTTGATACTGGGTATCTGGATCAATAACCTAAATATGAAAACTAAGTTATAACACTCTTAGAAGAAAACATACAGGCATCAATTTTCCTGACCTTGCATGCTTCAGTAGTTTCTTAGATCTGACACCAAAAACACACATAGAAAATGAATTAGAGTTCAGCAAAATTAAAATATGTTTGTATTTCAAAGGACACTACCAATAAAATGAAAAAGCAAACCACAAGTTAAGAGGATTTATTTGAAAATAATACATATATGAAGAGACTTATATCCAGAATATATGAAGAAATCTTAAAACTGAATAACAGAAACATAAATAAAATTAATGTTTGACTAAGAATTAGAATATAATTTGTCAAGAGATATATAAAATAACCATTAATTTCATGAAACCTGCCACCATTAGCTGTCAAGGAAATGCAAATCAAATTCACAATCAGATATCATTTAGCAAACATTAGGCTCATTATAAAATAAAAATAATGACAAAACAGGAACTATTGGAGAGCATGTAGAGAAAATGTAATCCTCATTCATTGCTGGTTTGAAAAACACCTGACTGTTTCTCAAAAGGTTATGATATGATGCAACAATATACCAAGATAATTGTAGACATATGCTTACACAAACCTGAAAACAGATATTCCACAAGAATTATTCATGATAGCCAAAGAGTTGTAACAGCCTGAATGCCCGTTGATTGATGAAAGGCTAATACAATGG
Source organism: Orycteropus afer afer (assembly GCF_000298275.1). Lineage (NCBI taxonomy): Eukaryota > Metazoa > Chordata > Mammalia > Tubulidentata > Orycteropodidae > Orycteropus > Orycteropus afer. The sequence goes on from NW_006922203.1 coordinate 1,426,288, forward strand.
TATATAATTTGGCAATAAAGAGGAATAAAATACTGATACGTTCTTCAACATGGATGAAACTTGAAAAAGTTATGCTAAACAAAAGGAGCCAGAAGCAAAAAGGTCACATTACATATGAGGACATTTATATGAATTATCCATGATAGGTAAAACTATAGATGCAGAAAACAGATTAGTGTTGTCGAGGGCTGGAAGGTTGTACAGAATAGGAAAGAATGATTGCTAAAGGAGGATTTCTTTTTAATATGATGAAAATATTTAAATTGATAGTGGTGATGGTAACACAATTTTGTGAATATTTTAAGCCCTCTTTAATATTTATTTTAAAAGGGTGGCTTATATAGTATATATACTTTTATCAAAAAAGCTGTTCCAAAAAATTACTATGTATTAAACACCTCCTATATGATATCATTGTACAAGTTACAAGCATTTAAATATAAGAACGGCAACATCTTCTAATCTTGGAAAGCTAGTAATATAATAGATATGGTAGGAAGAAACTTTCTTAAATATGGATACTACTTATATAGAGTTTTACTTCTCCATTGTCCAAACTTTAGATCCTTTTCTTGTTGTGTACTTAACATGCTCTTAGTTCTCAATTCTCTAGTGTGCTTTTGAAGTCTGGTATATTATACAATCTAATGCATGGTTCATACTTATTTGCCTTTTCTCAATGTGGATCTCACAAGATTTTAAGAGCTATTTTTAAGCTATTTTTCACAAATGATCAGAAACATGCTTCTTATCAATGAACTAAAAAATATTTTTTTTTCATTACATCAATGTTTCATTTATTAAATGACTAATTTATTTCTTCATTAATGAAAATTGATGAAGTCTTTATTTAGGAGCACTCTTTTTTTTTTTTTTTCCCCTTGTTGGCATTAAGAAGTTCTGGTGGTGCAGTGCCTAAGGGATTTGTCTGCTAACTAGAAGTTTGTTGGTTCACACCCAACTCCATGGAACGGAGTTGGGACAATCTACTTATGCAAAGATTTATTGCCTTGGAAACCCAATGAAGGTTTCAAAAATTGACTGAATGACAGGGAGTTTGGTTTTTGGAGTTCCTGGCACTGAGAATACAGTAATTAAAAAAAAAAAAAAAAAGAATAAAGCATTGCTCTCATTGAGGTAGTATTCTAATGTGGGAGATAGTAATACATAAGGTAATAAGTTAGATATATTGAATGTTAATTTGTTTTTGGGTACTGTCCAGTCAGTTCCAACTCATAGGGACAAGCTTATGTAAACAGAATGAAACACTGCCAGACTGTTATCCTCAAAATCATTTCTATGCTTTAGCTCACTGTTGCAGTCACAGTCAAGTCATCTCACTGAGGGTCTTCCTTTTTTTTCACTGACACTCTATTATACTAAGCATGATGATGACCTTTTCCAAGTATGCGTCCCTTCTGATAACTAGCCCAAAGTATGTGAGATGAAGCTGCACTATCCTCACTTAAAAGGAAAATTCTGGCTGTACTTCTTCCAAGGTATATTTGTTCATTCTTCTGGAAGTCCATGATGTGTCTCATACTCTTTGCCAATAAAATAATTCAAAGTCATAAATTCTTCTTCAGTCTTCCTTCCTCATTGTCCAGTTTTTGCATGCATATGAGAAAATTGAAAGTACCATGGATTGTGTCACCTATGCAATAGTCCTCAAAGTGACATCTTTTCTTTTCAATATTTTAAAAATGTGGTTGGCAGTAGATTTTCACAATGTAAGAGTCTTTTGATTTCTTGACTGCTGCTTCCATTGGTGTTGATTATGGATCCAAGTAAAATGAAATCCTTGGTAAGTCAATCTTTTCTTCATTTATCATGATGCTACTTATGGATCCAGCTGTTAAGATTTTTGTTCTCTTTATGTTGAGGTGTACTTCATATTGAAGACTGTAGTCTTTTATTTTCAGCAATAAGTGCTTCAATTCCTCTTTGTATTCAGTAAGCAAGGTTATGTTGTCTGCATATCTCAGTTGTCAATGAGTCTTCTGTCATTTCTGATGTTGCCTTCTACTTCATACTATTGGAGAAGGATTATTAGTTAGGACACATAGGGGATAAGTATAGTGGAAGGACACAACCATGATACAACCTTTCCTGATTTTACATGACACAGTATCCCTTTAATTCAGTTTAAATTACTGCCTCTTGGTAAATGTACAGGTTCCCCATGAGTAAAATTAAGTGTTCTTAAATGTCCATACTTTAGAATATTATCCATAATTTATTATGATCCACACAGTCTAATGATTTTTCATAATAAATGAACCATAGGTAAACATTTTTCTCGTATTCTCTATATACAATTTGTTGTACTTGTTTGTTAGTTTTTCCTACTGTGGTGAATTGGGACATACTGTGATGATGGAAGTTATGTCAGTAGTATTTTAAACATCAACACTGTCACCCATGGTGGATAGATTTTAGTGGCACTTCCAGTCTAAGAAAAACTAGGAAGAATGACCTGGTGATCTACTTCTGAAAAAAATGGCCACTGAACATGTTATGAACACCAGAAAGACATTAATTTATATAGTGCAGGAAGTTAAGCCCCTCAGATTGGTAGGAACTGAAAATACAAATGTGGAAAAGCTGTATCCTCAAAATGTAATCAAGCTTAATGATGTGGATTGACAAAGTCATTTAAGGTTTCCATGTAGCACAACTCAAAATGAGAAAAAACAGCTGCAAACATCCATTAATTATTGGAACATAGAATGACAAAGTATGAATCTAAGAAATTTAGAAGAAATAAAAAATGGAATGTATGAAGATCAGTATCCTAGGCATCAGTGAGCTAAAATGGACTGGTATTGGTCATTGTGAATCACACAAATATATAGTCAACTATACCAAGAATTACAAATTGAACAGGAATGGCATTACATTCAGCTCCAAAAAGAACATTTTAAGATCTATTCTGAAGTATGTCTACAAGGAAGAACAGTTAAGAAGAGTATTATTCAAATTTATGCACCACTACTAATGTTAAAGATAAAAAATCAAAGATTTTTATGAATTTCTACAGTCCAAAGTTTATGAAAAATACAAATAAGATGCAATGATATTTACTGGTGATTGTAATGTGAAAGTTGTAAACAAAGAAGAAGGATAAGTAGCTGGAAAATATTGCCTTGGTGATAGAAATGATGCTGGAGAATGCATGACAGAATTTTTCAAGAATATATTCATTCCAAATACATTTTTTTCAATAATATGATTGGTGACTATACATGTGGACCTCATCAGATGGTATACTGAGAAATGTAATTGACTATATCTGTGGAGAGAGGCAATGTAGTATCAGTCAGAAAATTGTCAGGGGCTGACTGCCAAACAGACCATCCACTCATCATATGCAAGTTCATGTTGAAATTGAAAGAAATTTGAACAAGTCCACAACAGCCAAAATACAACTTCTAGTATAGGATCACCAAAGTTTAGAGACCATTTCAAGAATGAATTTAACACACTGAACTGTAATAAATGGATACAACATGAGTTGTGGAATGACATCAAGAATATTATACATGAAGAAAGCAAAAGGTCATTGAAAATACAGGTAAGAGACAAAAGACCAAAATGGATGTCAGAAGAGACTCTGAAACTTGTTCCTGGATACAAAGTATCTAAAGCCAATGAAGAAATAATGAAGTTAAAGAACTAAACAGAAGACTTGAAAGGGTGGCTTGAGAAGGCAAAGTAATTTATTATAATTAAATTTTCAAAGATCTGGATTTAGAAAATCAAAATGGAAGAATATGCTAGGCATTTATGAAGCAGAAGGAACTGAAAAAATATTCAAGCTCAAATTGCAATATTGAAGGATTCTATGTGTTCAATATTGAACAACATATGAAGCATCAAAAGAAGACTGAAAAAAAGCACAGTCACTACACCAAAAAGAATTTGTAGCTCTTCAAACATTTTAAGAGGTAGCATATGATCAATAACTGATGGTGTTGAAAGAAGAAGTCCAAGCTGTACGGAAGGCATTGATGAAAAACAGAGCTCCAGGAATTGACAGAATTCCAAATGGATGCAGTACTGGAGGTGATCACTCTGCTATACCAAGAAATTTAGAAGACAAGTTATCTGGCCAACCAACTAGAAAAGGTCAATAGTTGTGGCCATTCCAAAGAATCAAACAAAAAAAAAAAACTCACTGTCAGCAAGTCAGATCCAACTCATAATGGCCTCTCCTTGGGTTTCCAAGGCAGTTTCCTTATGGAAGTAGATTGCCCAATCTTCCTTCTGAGGAGAGGTGATGCAAAAAAAAAAAAAAAAAAGGGAGAAATTAACAAACAATATTATTAACATTATACTCAAGTAAAATTCTGCTAAAGATGATTTGAATATAGTTTCAGAAATACATTGACAGGGAACTTACAGAAATCCAAGCCAGATTCAGAAGAGAGAATGGAATGAGTGATATCATTGCTAATATCAGATGACTCTTGGCTGAAAGCAGAGAATACCAGAAAGATGTTTACGTGTGTTTTATTGACTATGCAAAGTCATTTGAATTTGAATGTTTGTACTGTTTATTGAAAAAAAAAATAATAAGTTAGGAAACAGGAATATAATATGTAGAGAGATATGATTGAAAATTTTTATAACTTAGAGAAATAAAGGCCTCTCTGAGAAGATGACACTGGCATTAAAAACCATCTGCAGGAGTTCCAGTAGATGGTGAAATAGGCAGAAATATTGCACAGACCCTCTTCAACAAAGACAAGGGAAACCATTTAACACAGACACAGAAGATAATACTGGACCCATGAGCCTTGAAGGGAAAGATATAGAAGTGGACTAAACTCCAAATAGCAGAAGAATTTCTAAGAAAACACCAAAAAAGGAGATATGGAGCTGCAGTCTGAGAGCAATCCTGAGGGCACAGACAGCTTGGATATTGCTGAGTGGTGTTAGGACTTAAGAATTAACCTAAAAATCAGCCCTGCTAGCCAAGGACTGCATGAAGGACTGCTCTAGTAGCTGGTGAATAAAAGGGGAGGCAGCAAAGAGGAAGATGGGCTGAGCTGTGGATTTTTGCTTGTCCATAGAGTACAGCCATTTTGAATATTTACAAGCAGTTTGACCATTTTAGATACTTAAAGCAAAAGTGTTATCCCAGATTCTGGGGACTTAAGAATAGGCTCCGCTTGCCAGAAACTGCAAAGACATTCCAGATGTGGACAAGGTGCAACATTCACCTTGTTACTCTAATACCGCATACCCTCTTGGTGAATGAAGGAGCAGCCATCCCTCACTCCCACACACCTTCTGGGCTGGCAAGAATTCTATCACAGTCTGCATGCTTAGAGGAAGCTTGGGTGCCCTGCATCACCCTGCCTTGATTTTTTTCCTTTTTTTTAGTTTGTTTGTTTTGTCTGTTTTAAAACTACTTCTATTATTATTACTTTTGTCCTTTGTATTATTATTCTTTATTCTTCCTCTCCCCGGTTCTAGTTTTCAGCGTTTTTTCTTTTCCTTGTTATTTGTTGCAATTTTTTTTTTCTTTCTTGTGGTTAACGCTTTTCCTTGTTTATCTTTTTGCAT
>NW_006922203.1:1432293-1433485 GCF_000298275.1 Orycteropus afer afer
AAGAATTTTGGAAGAAAATACAAGAACAAAATGACAAAATAAATGAAAAATTAGAAATGATTCAAAATACACAGATAGAAATCTAGATGCTTAATACTAAATAGTCAGAAATAGATACCACATTGAAAGGGCAAAAGAGTAGAATTGATGCAATGGAAGACAGAATTCATGAGATTGAAGGCAAATACCTGAATATTTCCTTGGAAGTGTATCAAACAAAAAAAAGATCAAAATAAAATAAAGAAAGCCTAAGATTCATGTGGGATACCATCAAAAGGAATAACCTACATGTCACTGGAATTCCAGAATAAGAAGAGAAAATAAAACCGCTGAGAAAGTTGTCCAAGATTTGTTGGAGAACTTCCTTGATATGATGAAAGATGAGAATATACCCATTCAGGAAGTCCAACAAACCCCAAACAGGATAGGTTCCAAAAGAAAATCACCAAGACATATCATCTTCAAACTCATCAAAACTAAAGACAAAGAAAGAATCCTGAAAGCAGTATGGGAAAAATAAAAAGTTACTTACAAAGAACAATCAGTAAGAATAACCTCTGATTTCTCAGAAGAAAACAGGCAACCAAGAAAGCAATGGGATGGTATATATAAAACCCAGAAAGAGAAAAATTCTCAACCAAGAATTATATATCCAGAAAAACTGTCCCTCAAATATGGTGGTGAAATTAGGAGATTTACAGATAAGCAGAGACTAAGGAAATTTGTTAAAATCAGACCAACTTGATAAGAGATACTAAAGGGAGTCCTTTGAACAGAGAACCAAAAATAGAAAATAACAACCAATGATTAATACACAAGATGGCATAACCCAAAAAACCACAGCTATGGACATATCCAAAGTAAAATGAGCTTACAAGATTATAAATAGGGAACCAGAGACATCAATTGGCAAATGAAGACAACTACAAACCAAAAAGAGGGAAAAGACTGAGTAGTTACAGAACTTCTAAATGGTAAGGAAGTCAAGAGAGTTGCAAGATAGAATGGACTGTTTTAATCTCAGGGAGAAAATTATAAATCAAAGGGTAACTTCAAAGAAAAATAATAAACCTTCATGTCATAATAAAACAGAGGACAAGCACAAATATTCAGCAAATAAATAAAAAACATAAACAAAGGAAATGATAACAGGATTCATAAACATAATGAGCTCAGCACAGAAAATAATATG
>NW_006922203.1:1435908-1437302 GCF_000298275.1 Orycteropus afer afer
TACAAAGAGCACTATAACAAAAACTACTTCAAGAAACCATAAGAGAGCTACATAAATAGAAGAAAATTTCATGCTCCTGGATAGGAAGATTGAACACTATGAGAATGTCAGTTCTACACAAAGCAATCTGTACATTCAATGCAATCCCAATTCAGATCCAGTCAACATTTTTATGGGATATTGAAAAAACAATCACTAACTTTATATGGAAAGGAAAGAGACCTCGGATAAGCAAAGCACTATTGAAGAAGAAAAACAAAGTAGGAGGTCTCATACTGCCATATCTCAAAACCTACAATACAACCACAGTAGTCAAAACTTTGGTATAATGACAGACATATAGACCAAAGGAACAGAATTGAGAAACAAGAAATAGATCCATCAACCTATGGTCAGCTGATCTTTGAGAAAGAGCCAAAATCCATTAAATGGAGAAGAAAAAGGTTGTTTAATAAATGGTGCTGGCAAAATTTGATATCCATTTGCAGAAAAATGAAACAAGATCTGTACCTCACAACACACACCAAAAATAACTAAAGATGGATCAAAGACTTAAATGTGAAACCTAAAATTATAAACTTCCTCAAGGAAAAACTAGGGGCAAATTTAGGGGCTCTAATATATAATATTTAAATATAGACTATCAAGCATAACCCAAAATGCACAAACAGCAGAAGAGAAACTAGATGACTGGGCCCTTCTAAAAATTAAATTTTTACGTGCTTCCAAAGACTTCTCCAAAAGAGTCAAAAGAGAACCTACACACTTGGAAAATATTTGGCAATGACATATCTGACAAGGGACCTATCTCTAGAATATAGAAAACTCCAACACCTCAACAACAAAAAGACAAATAATCCAATTAAATATGGGCAGAAGACATGAATAGACACTTCACCAAGGAGGGGTTCAGGCAGTCAACAAGCATATGAAGAAATTCTCATGATCATTAGCCATTAGAAAGATGCAAATCAGAACAACAATGAGATACCATCTTGCCCCAGCAGTAGTAGCAAAGTTCAACAGGACAGAAAATAACAAATGCAGGCAAGGATGTGAAGAGATTGGAATTCTCATACACTGCTGGTGGGACTGTAAAATGATACAATCACTGTGGAAAGCAGTATGGCAATTCCTTAAAAAGTTGGCATTAGAAATATAATTTGACCCAGCCATTCCACTACTAAGTATGTATCTTAAAGAAGTGAGAGCCATGACAAGAACAGACATATACACACCCATGTTCATCCCAGAACTATTTACTATAGCAAAAAGATGGAAACAACCTATGTGTCCCTCAACTAAGGAATGGATAACCATAGTATGGTATGTACACATAATGGAATTCTATGCAACTCTAAAGAATAATGTAGAATCTGCAAAACACCACATAA
>NW_006922203.1:1437831-1438557 GCF_000298275.1 Orycteropus afer afer
GAGTCAGACCTGACTCATAGCAACCCCTCCTTGCGTTTCCAAGACAGGATCACTACGGAAGTAGATTGCCCCATCTTTCTTCTGAGGAGTGGCTGATGGGTTTGAACCGCCATTCTTCTGGTTAGCTGTCAAGTGCCCTAGGCACTATGTTATTATCTGCAATAATTCCCAGGTGTATAGTAGAGGTGACAAGGGGCAAGGCTGTAGTCTCTTCTAGATCACAGCCAACTACCCAGAGGTTCTGAGTAGTTGAACTGGTGGGCTCAAGGACCATAGTCGCAGGGGACATAAAGTTCAATTGGCATAATATAATACACAAAACATTGATTGTTCTACTTCCTACTTTGGCGAGCAGTGACTGGGATCTTCAAACCTTGCAAGCAGCCATCTAGCTGCAACGATGAGTCTCCCCTCATCCAGAGCAAATAAGAATGAAGGAGTCCAAAGATTCATGGAAACAATTAGTCCCAGTGACTTGTACACCATGCAATCCCCAGCTTAAAGGACTAAGAGACCAGAGGAACTAGATGGTGCCCAGCTACCACTGTCAACCACTCGGAGGGGGATCTATGTAGGACATCCTGGATAGAGAGGGAGAACAATGTGGAACAAAGCTGAAAATCATTTTGGAAAAAAAAAAAAAAAAGGAACCAGTTTAGCTGCTGTGATAGAGCCTGTTGGAACCACTGAGACTCTGTCCCTAGGGGCCCTTCAGGTTGAACCCAC
>NW_006922203.1:1438922-1440455 GCF_000298275.1 Orycteropus afer afer
TAAGTCACTAGTTAAGGCTCTACTTTATCTTTTTTGATGTTTCTCTTTCTTTCACTCTCTTTCTGCTCCTTTCTCTTACTACACCTCTCTCCTCTGTCTCATAACATTCTAGAATGAGCTACACTAATGCTATTAAAATTTAATTCCATATGTGTCCAACTTATAAGTAATGCTCAAAAATCATTGCTATATTTTTATAGGAATATTTTAAAAAACAATTTATTGTGCTTTGGATGCACATTTACAAAGCATTTACATTCAACAGTTCATTCACATTGGATTTCACACCCCAATTACCATCCCTGACCATAACAAACTCTCCTCTCCTCGAGTCCCTGTGACTACACTCTCCCTAGGCCTTTCTTAACTCTGCATTCCTATCTGTCTACCTTTCCTTCTAGGTGAATATTGCCCCTCTGGTGTCTCATAGCTGATTGCTCTAAGGGGTCCTCCTCCCTAGAGTAGGTGAGTGGATTGCCCTGGGTTAGGTATTCTGCATGTAAGTCTCTCTGCTGCTGGGTTGAGAGCCAATCCATGGGAGTGAGTCCATTTCTAGGACCTAAGCGTAACACAGGATCACAGTTTGGGGGTTCCACCAGATTCTATCGACCAGTAATTCTAGCCATTTTTGTGTTTTTGAATATGCTTCACAATTTTCCTCCAACTGTACAGGATCTCCTGTTTTGATCCCTTTTCAAGTGTTCGGCATTGGTATCTGGGCACCATCTAGTTCTTCTGGCCTCAGGGTCATGAATGTTTAGGTCCTCATGGTCCATCTTATCCTTGGACTAATTGTCTCCTGATGCCTTTGATTTTCTTTACTTTTTTACTTCAGAAAGGAGAGCAATATTGCATCTTAGGTGGTGGTTCAATAGCTTTTAAGACCCCAGTCACTTCTCACCAAAGAAGGTTGTGGAACAAGATTTTTATGTGCTTTATTGTATCAATTGAGAATGATGTTCCCCAAAAGTATGGTCCTGAGTCAGCCACTCTGGTGGTTCTCTCTCTCAAGATGTTTGGTATTCTCTGAGAAGTTACTCCAACTATGCTTTTTGTTACTTCTATAATGTATGTGGCTAATTTTGTAGCACAAGTGCATATGTAAGATTATTTTCAGCCAACTCTATCCTTTGTCTATGGTATATTCCTGTTTTCCAGCCCCTACCTGATGTTCTCACTTGTCTGCATTTATCCGTAGCCTGGTGTTTGGTGTTAGTGGTATTGCAATATTGTGCATATACTAGTGTTTGCCTCTGTTGTCTATATATTTTGTGCACATTTCAGTGTCGTTCCTTTCCCCAATGTCAATATGGTGGTCATAAACTCTTTCTATACTGTCCCTACCCTCACCTAATTCAACATGTGACCCCTAACTAGTCTGAAATTTTCCCTCCTCTTCCCACTCATCCCTCGTAACCAACAAAGTGAGTTTCCTTCCATGAGTAAACCTTTCCTTGATTTTTTACAGTAATGGGCTCATACAATATTTGTCCTTCTGCAATTGACTTATTTCACTCAGTGTGATAGTTGAAG
>NW_006922203.1:1448720-1449617 GCF_000298275.1 Orycteropus afer afer
AGTACTACATACAAAGGACACCCACAGTGCAGTGACAAATGTGAAACATAAAAGTATAAAGTTCATCAAGAAAAAAAAAAATAACAGCAAACTTCTCAATCACTAACTCACTGCCATTAAATTGATTCCAACTTGTAGCAATCCCTCCTTGGGTTTCCAAGAAGATATCTCTACAGAAGTCTTCTTACTGAGGGGTGCCTGGTGGGTTTGAGTGTCTAGCTTTTTGGTTAGCAGTCAAATTTATGGCACAAATAGACTATCATACATAACCCAAGATGCAAATACAGCAGAAGATAAACAAGATGATTGAGAACTTCTAAAAATTAATTATTATGTGCTTCAAAAGACTTTTTCCACAAGAGCAAAAAAAGAACCTACAGAATGAGAAAAAAAAAAATTGGCAATGACTTATCAGACAAAGGACTTAGCTCTAAAATTTACAGAAAATTCCAGTACCTCAATACCAAAAGACAAACAATCCAGTTGAAAAATGGGCAGAAGATATGTACAGACACTTCACCAAAGAATTTTTACAGGCAGCCAACAAACAAATGAAGAAATGCTCACAATCATTAGCCATTAGAGAGATGCAAATCGAAATAATCATGAGAAACCATCACACCCCAGTATTAATAGCAAAGCCCAACAAGACAGAAGATCTCAAATGCTGACAAGGATGTGGAGAGATTGGATGTCTAGGGCACTGCTGGTGGAACTATAAAATGATACAACCACTGTGGAAATTAGTATGGCGATTCCTTAAAACATTTGGAAATATAAATACCATTTGACCTAGAAATCTCATTACTAGATATATATCCTAAAGAAGTGAGAGGCAGGGCATGAATGGATATATGGAAACCCATGTTCACTGCAGTACTATTTATAATAGCAAAG
>NW_006922204.1:0-3268 GCF_000298275.1 Orycteropus afer afer
TTGAAGCACCAGCCTTCTGGTTAGCAGTCAAATGCCTTAAGCACTACGCTACTAGAGCCCCCTCTCTACTTTGTCGTATATTTGGAATTGACTGTGTGGGTGTATAAAAACTATTAAGTTCAAGTTGATTCGCACTCATGGTGACCCCAAGTGGGTCAGAGCAGGGTTTACAGAGGCTGATTTTTCAGATCTTCCCGAGGCACCTGAGGGTGGGTTTGAACCACCAGCCTTTGGTTAGCGACTGAGCACGTTAACCATTTACACCACCCAGGGATACACTGTGTGCGTGTGTTTAGGGGGACGGAAAGAGAGAGTGAGCACCCTGGTTGCACGACGGTTATTTGCTCAGCTGTTAACCAAATGGAGGCAGTTCAAACTCGCCAGCGTTTCTGCTGAAGAAAAGATTTGGCAATGTGTTCCTGTAAAGATCACAGCCTAGGAAACCCTACAGGGCAATTCTACTGTTTTATAGGGTCACTGTAGGTTGGAATCAATTTGATGATACACAACAACAAACACATATATGTTTGAACCCTCAAGTTCCTGATGTTGCTGTAGCCCCATTACACACCTTTTCCTAGGGGCACATTACCCAATAAGCAAAGTAATCATGGGCTTAATTGTACTTACTTACTAATCTATAGTGAACAATTCCACATGGGTTTCATCGACATGCTGAAACTTGTTAAAGTGCTCACTACAGATTAGTAAGTAAGCATAATTAAGACCATGCTTACCTTGCCTACTGGGTACTCCGTCCCTGTCAAGGATTATAAAGTTGAAGAGACTTTGATTTGGTAGGAAGGTGCTGTGAGGTTGGGAGAGAAACACATGTCAGCCATACTTAGAAGCATAATCTTTGATGTGGTGAGAAAATGTGAAAATTTTCACTACTGATTAGTAAGTAAACACAAGTAAGCCTGCACTTACCTTTCTTATTCGGTAACCAGGCACTGCCTTTCCCCTTCCAAACCTTCATCTGGCGCCCATATCCCGCCAGGCCCTGGGTGCCGGCTTGCCCTGCCTTCTTCCCCCTTGACTTACATAGCCACAGGCAGCAAAGGGTGTGTGAGTTAATTGTTAAATTCAGTTCAACAAGTTCCTCATTAGTGACAAATTACCTGAGTTTGAAATCTGCTAATTTTCCAATCAGAGAGAGTGTTTGCACTTGTGATTTGGAAATAATTACCATATGATAAAAGCAAAACCTATGTGGGGATTAACATAAGTGAAGGAGGACAGGAGTTTGATTGGCATCTTCTGTGGAAACCCATGTCAGCATGTTCACATTAACTGAGGTGCCTCTGGGGGTGGGTGGGAGAGCTCACCTGCAGCCCTGTTTTGCAAAAGCTGTTTACTTCCTGTCTTAGAGTCCCTGAAAGGTGACAGTGGCCTTTGAATTGAAGAGCAGTGTGCCCTTTATAGGCTAGAATTGGGCCTGGGAAAGATAAAATCCTTTTGAATTCAGCTATTTTATCTAAAGATGACTTGAAGCACTTATTGATGAAGATTAAAGTCTACAGTCTGTAGCATGGCTTATACCTCAACATAAAGAAAATGAAAATCCTCACAACTGGACCGATAAGCAGCATCATGATAAATGGAGAAAAGATTGAAGTTGTCAAAGATTTCATATTATTTGGTTCTACAATCAACACCAATAGAAGCAACAGTCAAAAAATCAGACAACATATTCCTTTGGGCAAATCTGCAAAAGACCTCCTTAAAGTGCTGAAGAGTGAAGATGTCACTTTGAAGACTAAGGTGCACCTCACCCAAGCCATGGTATTTCCAATCGCCTCATACGCATGTGAAAGCTGGACAATGAATAAGGAAGACCCAGGAAGAGTAGATGCTTTTGAGTTGTGGTGTTGGCAAAGAATCCTGAAAGTACCGTGGACTGCTAAAAGAACTAACAAATCTGTCCTCGAAGAAGTGCAGCTGGAATGGTCCTTGGAAGGGAGAATGGCCAGACTGTCTCTCCTACTTTGGTCTTGTTGTCAGAAGGGACCATTCATTCCCTGGAGAAGGATATCATGCTTGGTAAAGTAGAGGATCAGTGAAAAAGAGAAAGACCCTCAATGAGATGGACTGACAAACTGGCTGCAACAATGGGCTAAGGTATATCAAGGATTATGAGGCTGACGCAGGAGCGGGCAGTGTTTCATTCTGTTGTACATAGGGCTGCTGTGAGGTGGAGCTAACTCAATGGCACCTAACAACAACAGCAACAACATTTTATCTAAAAATACATCATACTTTTGCTTAAATCTTTCCTCAGTCCAAAGCTCCTACATGAATTACAAATAAAAACATTCCCTTGGGGATCCAAATGATAAATCCAAATGTCCTTTGGGTGATTCCACAATGGATGGATTAGGAAAATCTAATCTGAAAGAGTTTGAAGAGCTATAGGATAGTGATTGCTACAGAATACCAGTGTCATCTGATGTGGAAAATTCTGGATTATCCACCTTCAGTAATTTGTTCCAGTCCCAATTACTGTATCACTAATTCCAAAGCTTAGAAAAACCATGGTAGAGAATAGTCGAGGTTTCAGGTAATTTATAAGCCAAGGCAGAAAAACTCCGCTTGAAATATTGCTTTTGAAATTTGGAGTCAGGAAAAGCTTTGTCTCTCCTGAGAAGATAGTATCCTTTCTCCTTTCTGATAGCTGGAGTTTGGTGAATTCTAAGGTTTCCTTTTTTGCCTTGGCTGTCAGGAAACTCAGGACCAAATTTGAAGCTCAAGTTCCCGAGTTTATATTTATAGTTGGCATTTAAGCATTCTTTGCTTCTCTTTTAAAAAATTATTTCTGTTTGTTATGGGTTCAGTTTAAAATAATAGCCACTATATTGTCCACTTTGGGGTAAAAGATTTCTTTAGGCTAGCCGACTGCAGGGAGCTGAAGTGCACTCCTATGCTGCAGCAACGGGCCCAATTTTAGGTAGGTTTTTATAAAGCAGGCAAGCAAGCGATAATACAGAAGCAGAAGCTGCAGTTGCAAGATCTTAGAATATGTGCTTCAGCACAGGCATTCATTGAGGGGTAAGGGGAGTTAGGTTTGATAACCACCCTGGAGTACGTGCTCGAGCTCAGGTCTCCCCAGAATACGTGCTCTAGCACAGGCCTTCATTGAGGGGTGATGGGAGTTAGGTTTGATAACCACCTCAGAGTACGTGCTCGAGCTCAGGTCTCCCCAGGATACATGCTCTAGCACAGGCCTTCATTGAGGGGTGATGGGAGTTAGGTTTGATAACCACCTCAG
>NW_006922204.1:3368-10354 GCF_000298275.1 Orycteropus afer afer
GGGGGTACCCCTTAACCCACGGGGAGTGGGGGCAGGATGAGATGGTCACTTCAGTTACATAAAATGGAGTTTTAGCAAGATATTGCCAGTTATAGCTGGACGTTACAAAAATAGAGTAGTCATTTACTTCACATTTTTTAAAAAATTTCTAATTTACTAGTTCTTTTTGTGCATCTTTTGTCATAGAGTACTTCAAAGGAAACTGGGAACAAACACCCTCCCACATGTGTAAACATGTGCATAAATAAATAGCCAGTAGCTTCCATCCATGTCTATACATTGCCTCTAATCCTTTTTAACAACCTTGCCCATTAGTTATTATCCCTGCTTACATATGAAGAAACTGAGTCCCAGATAGGCCTTACCAAAGGCAATGAAGCTGTAAGTGGCAGGGTTGATAGTTGATATTTGGGCCCCTTTTCTGTCTGCTTTCGAAGCCCATGTTTTGTGGGGTGCATGTAACTGACTTGCTGAGGTGCTCTCGACTTGGTGGTGGAGTAGATATATGAAACAACTTTGTTTTCCAATCTCTGCTTTCAGCCGTACAACAGCAAGTCCCCTTTCTCATGCCTTAACGTAGCAATCTGCTTTTGTAAAGATTCTCAAAACTGAAAACAAACTCATTGGCCTCAAGTCCTTTCTGACTCATAGCAACTCCCATTGGGTTTCCAAGGCTGTAAATCGTTACAGAAGCAGACTGCCTCATCTTTCTTCCGTGGAGTGGCTGGTGGATTGGAATCACCAACCCTTTAGTTAGCAACCAAATGCCTTAATCACTACACCACTAGAGCTCCGTAAAGATTACAGCCTTGGAAATACTATGGGGGCAGTTCTACTTTGTCCAGTAGGGTCTCTATGAGTCAGAATCAACTAGATGGCAATGGGTTTGGTTTGTTTGGTTTGAATGACACTTTGGACATACCTGATAACTTGGAGAGGAGTACTCAGATTTCCCTTGAGAATGTCACCCTCTTCAAAGCCGTACTTCTTGGTCTTGGGGGCAGGGAGGGGAGAGGGAAGACAGAGCTCTTTCTCTGGAAATGGTCCTTTCCAAAGTCTGAGGCTGTGACCTTTTGCAGTGGGGGTCTCCACGCAGGGATGTTTTTCTGAGACAGCAACGTTTAGCTTCCCCTTGGCTGCAAGAACAGCTAAGCTGCTGACTCCCAACCCCTTCTCCAGGTTCTGTATCCCACCTTCTGGGCCCTCTAAGCTCTGTGCACCTCCAGCATGATGTTTTGGGAACTGCTGAAGTCTTTTATTCCACTCCAAATGCTGTGAGGGCATGAGATGGAGGTGGAAATATTTCTCCCATTTTCTTTCCAGGCACACTACCCCTCAGTAGTTTTTTTACTTTTAAGAGTTTGTTTTACATTCAATGTTACATGTACATTTAGATTTACTCCTCATTTACTATGTCGAACCCTAACCCAGTCTCCTCCACTCCCTCTCCAGTAACCCTCACCCAGTGCCCCTCATAGTTATGCACTCTTGCCTGTCCTGTATTACCTCCATGTGAATGTTGCCCCTCTGGTGCCCCATGCTCTATTGCTCCAAGGCATGTATTTCCATAGAGTATGTGGGTGCATCATCCTGGGTTGAATGGTCTGCATGTATATCTTGTTAACTGTTGGGCTGAGAGCCAGCTCCTGGGAGTTAGTTTTATTCCAGGCCCAGAATGTTTCCCAGGGCCATAGTATTGGGGGTCTCACTAGACTCCATCTGACCAGTAATTCTGGTCATTATTGGGTTTTAGGATTTTGGTCCATGTTTATCCTCCCACTCTATCCTGAATCTCTAGATCTCATCTTTCCTCAGTGGCTGGCATTGGTAGCTGGGAACCATCTAGTTCTTCTGGTCTCAAGGGCCATCGTGTCCTATGGCTGATTGCTTCCAAATACCCTTGGTTTTTTTATTTCTTATTTTGCACTCTTCTTTGCTTCTGACGATAGGAGACCATTAGGTGCATCTTAGATGGCCGCTTGAAAGCTTTTAAGACCCCAGTCACTACTCACCAATGTAGTTGAGGAACAAGGCCTTTATGTATTTTGCTGTGACGATTGAGTCTGGCATCCCCCAGTACTATGTTCCTAAGACGGTAGATTTATCGGATCTCTCTCCCATAGTGTCTGGGTGTCTGTGAGGGACTGCTCTGTGTCTGTCTTCTATTGTTTCTGTAAGGATTGCAGATATTTTGTATCACTGGTATCTGTGCAAGATTAGCCTCCGCTGAATCTATCCTTGGTCTAGAGTATACTCCTGTTCACTGACCCCATCTGGTCCTCTCTGGTGTTTATGTGTTTATCTGTAGCCTGGTGTTTGGTGTTAATTTTGAGCCTCTCATGAGTTTGGTTTGGTTTTGGGTCATGTTCTGATATCTCTAAACCACGAGGGGGCACCAGACTCCAGGTTCACACACAACCCCAGCCCTCAGAGAATGTTTGTCAAGCTCTCCCAAGAATTCTCACCAGCAGTTCCAGGCCAGACATGCAGATTTGTGTAGCTCAACCAGTGTCCAGGCAGATAACTGGATGCCAATCTTCCTTGCATGAAGACCTCTCACTCATCTTGAGTCTTGGGGTTCTCACCTACAAACCTCTTGACTTGGGCGAGCAGGGGAGCATGGGTGGCATCCCTCCTCTCCCCTCCCCTTCCTGCTTCAGCTCAAGGGAAGGCACCTGGAACGCTCACTCCACTCCCTTCCCTGCCAAATCCTTACATAGACTGGAAAAGAGTGGTGGTTGGTGGCTGAAGGGAAGAGTCAGAGTCATACTAAGCTCAGTTTGGAGGTCCCTGAGAGGACACATCTGCTGTTGGTTGGAGTCTCTAGAGTGTGGGAGCATCGGATGCTTTTGTTTCTAGCTTTGGGTTTTAGCAATTTTGGGACAACAAAAACAGCCCAACTGTATACACACACATACACACACGCTCACAGAGAGCGAGAGCTTCCCAGACTTTTCCCATCCTTGCCTATTTAAGAGTCCTGGCTTTTCTCTGTCAATTTGCAGTAGAAGCAGAAGAGATGAGGTCTGGGACTGGTGGGACAGATTTTCAGACTGTTTTGGGTGAGTTTCCTCAAGAGTTTATTGTAAGACTCGAGTAACATTAGCCCTCTACCTCCATGACTACTATAGGGGACTATCTTCGTTATCTACTGCCGCTTTCACAAAAATACCACAAATGGAAGGCTTTAACCAACAGAAATTCATTCTTTCACAGTTTAGGAGGTCAGAAGCCCAAATTCAGAGCACTGGCTTTAGGGAAAGGCTTTCTCTGTGTGTATGTCTCTTGGTCCTAGAAGGATCCTCGCACAGGGACCCTGGGTCTAAAGGACCCAATGCACTCCCAGCTCTTCTCTTGGTCAGGGAACAGAAAGTGGCCTTCTACAATGCTTAGTCACACAGTGACTAAGTTTACACAGTGAACTCACAGTAAATCCCCAGTGAATGTAGGCCCTTGCCACACAGGTGAAACCAGTGCTGTTTAGCCAATTGCGACTCACAGCAACCACATGCAGTCAGTAAACTGTCATGCCTGTGGTTCTCTGTGGCTGATCTGTTGGAAGGTCAGGTCCAGACCTTTCTTAGGAGGCGCTACTGGGTGGACTGGGGCTGCCAGTCTGGCAGCCCATAGCATTAACCACTGCCGTTGCTCAGGGACACTTTCACATTTGTACCTATTCCCATCTGCTCTGTCCTATAGGGTTGCTATGTGTCAGAATCAACTGGACAGCAATAGGTTTGCGTTTTGTTGTGTTTAATCTGAAATTGCAACCAGAGTAGCAGTCTCTGGAGCTGCAGAGAATACGGTGGGGCTCCACAGTGGGGAGAAGCTGGTGCTGGCCTCTGTGCTGGAGAAGTCTCAAGGGAGAAGGCTGGCCTGAGCAGCCTGTGCTGTGGGCTGAGAGCAGGGCCAGTGCAGATGAATATATTCTAAATGATGCTCAGGATGTTGAAACGTTTCCAGCCAGTGACAGCAGAGCATTAAACCAAGGGTCAGAGCCTCGGAAGCGTGGGGCACACAGGAGCTGCATATAAAAGTTACCTTTGCACTATAGTGTATCTACTGATGTGCAATAGCATTATGCAAAAGTTTCAAATATTGTGATAATTACCAAAATGTGACACAGAGACGCAAAGTGAGCACATGCTGTTGGGGAAATAATGCCAGTAGACTTACTCAGTGCACGCTTGCCACAAAGCTTGGAATTGTAAAAGTCGCATTACCTGCCGAGAACAATAAAGCACAGCGCAATAAAATGAGTTATGCCTGTTATCTTTTCCCCTAATGTCCCTCTTGAAGAAATGACATAAGTGATGCTACTTAAGACATCAGTATAGAGCCCCGTGACTCAGTGTTTAAATGCTCTGCTGCTAACTGAAAGGTCATGGGTTTGAACCCACCAACTGTGCTATGGGAGATAGATGTTGGAATCTGCTTCCATAAAGATTCACAGCCTTAGAAAACCTATGGGGCAGTTTAACCCTGTCCCATAGGAAGGTTGGGCAATCTACTTCCGTAGTGATACTGCCTCAGAAACCCAAGGAGGGGTCCCTGTGAGTCAGGGCCGACACGACGGCACATAACAACAACAACAACATAGGCTGGCTATGAGATAGAATCAAGTCAGTGGCAGTGGGTTTGACTTTTGGTGTTTGGAAGGCATGTAGTTTTAGTCGGCCACGTAGTAATTACTTCTTCCTATGTGTGAATATATAAAAAGGGTTGGTTTCTTTGATTTTAGATATTTATTAAGACCAATTAATTGGGTTGAGGAGCCTATATTTTGCAGTCCATGCACTACTTTATTCTTTTCAAAGTATATTTCTATCTATGGGATAGATACGTGGCAACTTGGGTATACCATCATTTCTCAGTGGTTTGGCAGATACTCTGTAATTATCCTCAATTCTGTGATGTGATGTGAGCAGCCAGTCAGGTAAAGGGGAGTTTCCTTGGAGGTGTGGCCTACATCCCATGTATGTCAATGTTCTGACAAAGCTCGCACTCTCCATCCTGCATCAGACTGGTCATCCTCTGACCTCTGGTTCTTGGGATGTGAGCCAGCCGCCTGCCATCTGACCTGTTGATTTTGGAATTCACCAACTCCTACAGCCCCGTGAGCCAGCAGCCTGCCAACTGGCCTGCTGATTTTGGTTCATCAGCCCCTGCAACCACAAGAGTCAGAAGATGCCTCCAGCCTGAAGCCTGACCCATGCATTTGGAACTTGTCAGCATCCACAACTGCAAGACCACCTCCTAGAAATAAATCTTTCTCCCTCTGTGTATATATAGATGTCAATGGTTTTCCTCCTTTAGAGAACAGCCTAAGAAAGTCTCATCATCTGAGTGGGCTTGGGAGTGACAAACAAGAACCCGAGGGCTATACCTACCAAAGGGTGGTGTGTTCAGAGTGTGCTTTCTCACTGGACTCAGAGCAGCTAAAGGTGCCCTCCCAGGGCAGGGAAGGGAATGGGAAGCAGAGATTGGATTGTACCCCCAAACTGCTAACAGGAGCCTTTCATATTGGGAAGAACGGAAACTAGTTCGTAGTTGGTAGAGGGTCAGTGAAATGAGGGAAACAATAAGATGGATTGACACAAGAGGAAGCAATGGACTCAAGCAATCATGAAGATGGTGCCAGACTGGACAACATTTCGTTCTGTTCTTCGTAAGAGCAGCATCAATCAGAGTCGACTCCACAGGACCTAACACCAACAACTCACTACAGTGTGAATGTGGAAACCATGGATGATTTGTAAGCATGTTTTTTTTTTTTTTGTTGTTGTTGTTTGTTTGTTTGGTTGGTTGGTTGAGATTTCTTGATACACTTCAAGAAGAAAAAGTAACACATAACTGAATTCTGTAAAAGCACATGTGCTTTATATAGGCATGATGATGAGAGATGATGCAATAAATCCCCCCTCCCACCTTAGAAAGGGCAGGGAAGAGAGGGCAGCAGGGGAAGGCAAGGGTGTGAATAAATGTATGATGTCTCTCCAGTATAGAGTGTAGACTAGTCCTCCACGTCCAAAAGTATTTGGCCTGATGTCATCCTGCATCTTCTACAGAGATCTTTGGCTTCCAGTTCCTTGGAAAGGAAGTAAAGAGCCACAGCATGACCACAACCACCTTGGTGGCTCAGTCAGAAATCTGGGGGTGCTAGATAGGGAGAAGCAGGGAGTCCTGGCAAGCAGTGCTGAGCCGAAGATTGGGGTGGCGGATCTCCCCATCTGTGGGGCCTCAGGTGGGTTTGAGGACGAAGGGGAGGGCAGCAGTAGCTGCAGTAGGTGAAGAAGGAGGAGAGTGGGGACTTGGCAGTGGGCTCAGTCTAGACAACATACTTGGCTTGGGGGACTAGGTAGGGTAAGGACAAGGGGGTCAGAGACTAGGTAGGTCTGTCAGCTGGATAGTACTTGTTGACCTGGTGATGACATTGATGACCTGGTGCTGTCAGTGTCACACCTCGGGGTAGAGCAGGGGTCAGCACTAGGAAAGAGCTGGGGGCTTGGGTCTCAGGAGTGGGTGGCAGGGTCCTTACTCTCAGGAGCCATGGGGCCAGCAGGCTGGTGTGCTCAGGGGCCACTGGAGGCAGGCATCCTTGTTTCAGCAGGCTGCACAGCAGACCGGGAAGGCTGGGCTGCAGAAGGGGCTGGCTGGGTGGCACACCACTTGTGGCAGATGCTGCACTTCCAGGAGAAGCGGCCCCCATTGAGCCGGCCTGACCTGGGCACGAAGACAGGGATCACCCCATTCTTCACCACTCACCTGAAGACACTTGGCCACAGCTGTGCCTCGCTGCTGGGGACACTCTGGGAGCAGCGGCCCCCATTGAGCTGGCCTAGCTTGGACACGAAGGCAGGAGCCACGCCATTCTTCACCACTGGCCTGAAGGCACGTGGGCACAGCTGTGCCTCGCTGCTGGGGACACTCTGGGAGCAGCAGCCCCCATTGAGCCGGCCTGGCCTGGGCAGGAAGGCAGGGATCAC
>NW_006922204.1:13485-20237 GCF_000298275.1 Orycteropus afer afer
CCATTCTTCACCACTCGCCTGAAGGCACTTGGCCACAGCTGTGCCTCGCTGCTGGGGACACTCTGGGAGCAGGGGCCCCCATTGAGCCGGCCTGGCCTGGGCACGAAGGCGGGGACCACGCCATTCTTCATCACAGGACTGAAGTCAGATGGCTTCTCCTCTGGACTGACCCTCCTTCTTTTGACCTCAGGGACCTCAAGCCACAGGGGCCCGTGGAAACTCTCCTTCCCCTTGCTGCACTGGCGGAGGGCCTGCAGCCCTGTCTCCGAGGCGCCAGGGTCTGGTTGCTCCTCGGGCTGGAAGCGCAGGGTGTAGAGGGCGCCCCTGCGTGGCGGGGGCAGGATCTGCACCTTCACTGGGCTCCGAGTGCTCCTGTGGTGGCTGGTGAGTACTGGTCTGTACTTCAAGTTGGTGTCCCCAGTGCTCGAGAGCTCGGGTACCCCCGAGCTCAGGGAGGGCGGCTGGTTGGGGAAGCGCCCCTGGGCCACAGGCATCAGCACCTTCTTCATGTTAATGAGCATGGAGTCAGGCGGGCTCCTGGGATGCACCTGGATTCGCCTCCAGGCCACAGGGTCCAGGTTAGGGGTGTGGCAGGGGACCTGGCCGGGGGTTGGCAACGCCTACGTGGACTTGGGCGGGGCCCGCTTACTTCCCAGGTAGTTTCCCATGGGGGCAGTGTGGTGGGGTCCATGGCTTCCATTAGGGTTCATCTCTGAGAAGTCCCCAGTGTCTCCGGATATGGCTCGACAGGAAGCGCCCAGAGCCTGGGTGACCGTTGCCATCAGAACGCAAGGACAGCGCGAGGTGTGTCGGTGCGCTCGGAACCCTCTGGTCACGGGGCGCAGCGCGCGCCAGGGCAGAGCCTCGCGGACATAGTTACATCATTACTACGTGGAGCGCCACCTACTTCTGCAGGACCGGCTTCTATGACTTTACATTTGATTCTGGTCATACGGATCCAACATGAAATTGGCCATTTCAACCATTTAAAAATGCACAGGGCAGGGGCATTACTTACAATCAATGTTGGGCACCGTTTTCCACAATCTATTAGCAAAACTTTTCATCCCCCCAAACAGACACTTTTCACCAGAACGCCATCAACTCCCCATTCCACCCTCCCCAGCTTATGGCGTCTCTATCTGTGGGTCTCTAGACATTTGAGTATTGTAGGCATTTCATGTAAGTGGATTCATGAAATACTTGTCCTTTTGTGTCACGCTTATTTCGTTCAGCATAAAATTTTGCAGGTTCATCCGTGTTTTACCATGTATCCGGACTTCATTTCTCTTCGTGAATGAACAATATCCCACTGGATGGATATACCAGGATTTGGTTCAGTTGTTCTTCTGTTGGTGGACACTTGGGTTATTTCCATCTTTAAGCTATCGTGAATAATGTTGCTATGAACACTGGTGCATGAGTCCCTGCCTTCATTTCTTTTGAGGACCAATCTAGGAGTGAAACTGCTGTGCTTTATTTCACTTGAGGAGCAACCAACAAGCTGTTTTCCACGGGGGCTGCACCATTTTCCATTCCCACCAGCAATGCTCAAAGGGGCCAGTTTCCCTACAATACCAACCATGAAATTCTTCTCAAGGGACTGGTCCCTTCTGACAGTATGACCAAAGGATGTGAGATGAAGTCTGGCCATTCTTGCTTCTAAGTAGCATTCTAGCTGTACTTCCTCCAAGACAGACTTGTTCATTCTTCTGGCAGTCTCTGGTATTTTCAATATTCTTCTCCAACACCACAATTCAAATGCTTACATTTGTCTTTGGTCTTCAGACTCATTGTCCAGCTTTCACGTGCATATGAGGTCCACTTTAGTCTTGAAAGTGACTTATTTAATCTTTAACACTTTAAAGTGTTTTTGTGAAGCAGGTTTTCCCAGTGCAACACATCTTCTGCTTTCTTGACCACTGCTTCTATGGGTGTTGATTATGGATCCTAGTAAAATGAAATCCTTGAAGACTTCAATCTTGTCCCCACTTATGATGTTGCCTATTGGTCCAGTTTTGAGGATTTTTGTTTTCTTTATGTTGGTGTGTAATCCATACTGAAGACTGGGTTCTTTGATCTTCATCAGTAAGTTCTTCATGTCATCTGCACTTTCAGCTAGCCATGTTGTGTCATCTACTTATGGTGGGTTGTTAATGAGTCTTCCTCCGATTCTGATGCTACATTCTTTCCCACACATTTCAGCATCTCAGATTATTTGCATACAGACTGAATAAGTGTAGTGAAAAGATACAACCCTGACGTACACCCCTCTCTGCTTGCTTCTTTCTCCTTTTGTCTCTTATATGGTAAAAGGTGTTGCAGGCCACACCCCAGGGAATCTCCCCTGGGTTGTGATGGGATTAAGGATGCTGCATCCCACCCTATTCCTTTTACAATTGATCGGCTTATCACATCAGATCACATCATGGGGAATCATTACGTAACTGCCACATTACATCATTCCGTAACTGCCAAACCACTGAGAATCATGGCCCAGCCAAGCTGATTGAGGGGACACGATTCAATCCATAACAGGCACATTCTTAGGTATGGAAAGTGATGTTCTCAGAATTGTGTAAAGTGCTATGCAAATAGAGCTTCAAAATAAACCCCCTAGTGTTCTGTACCCTTCCCAGCAGATTGCTCTTGGTCTCTAAGCTGCTCCTGTACAGAAATGTTGGAGCTTCTACTGGGAGAGGAGTAGACGGAAGGGAATGATTTTAAGAAGCGTTGTTTGGAGCTATGCATCTTCTTCATACTCTGAGAAACCAGAGTTGTTTTGAAATGATGTTTTATCTTGTATTGTTTGGAGGGCAGGATGTTGCAGTTATTGGTTGTGACCATTTCTACAGTACAACCATGGAAGTGGCTGCCTGTGGTAGGTTGAGGACACAATTG
This sequence comes from Orycteropus afer afer, assembly GCF_000298275.1. Lineage (NCBI taxonomy): Eukaryota > Metazoa > Chordata > Mammalia > Tubulidentata > Orycteropodidae > Orycteropus > Orycteropus afer. The sequence goes on from NW_006922204.1 coordinate 16,387, forward strand.
TTGGGAGGAGAGGAAGTTGGGGACCTGAGAAGCCAGGCTATGGGAAGGAGGATCTATGTGGATATTGAAATCACCAAGAATTCCTCCAAGTGTACCGTTGGAGAGAGTGACAATGACTCAGGCCCCAGATTTTTCAAGGTGTGATGGAAAGTTGACTTTCCACAATGTGGAAGGAGAGTGGTTTGGTTTTAAGAGGTCAATTAGATCACGGTGACTCAGTATCAGTCGTAGACTTCAATTCCATTTTTCAGTTATTGAGAATGGGCTTAAATGTAAAGTCTTTTGCTATGTATTTGGAAGAAGAGTAAGAGGAAGGGACATTCTCTACCCTCAGTGGGCTTAAAGTCTACTCAGAGAGAGAAGGGAACTATACTAAAGACTATAAATCAAGGAGACTATGGCAAATGCCATTAAAGATAAGTCTTACTGGATAGAACTGGGAAAGGTCTTAGATGATCTTGGTTTGAATTTCGATCGGTTGACATCGGTGAGGGAAGAGGACATCCCAAGTAGAGAAACAGCATAAGCAATGAATGATGGAGGATGATGAGCACAGAGGAGGAGCTATTATAGAATGGTGTATGTGCAAAGGGGAAATGAAAGATATGGCCCCATATCATGGATATTCTTGGTAATAATGAGACAAAGACTCCAGTGTTTGAATAAAGAATCCAACAGAGTCATGGAATTTATAACACTTTCATGCCTAAAGGAAGAGAAAGAAATTCCAAAGCTTTTCGTCCACTTAAGTAAATATCACAGAAATGTTTGTTACCTTACAGAGAATAGAATTGACAATTTATTATTATTGTCGGAGGAACACATTATTAAACAACCAATCAGAGTTACAGAACTTTCGATGTTATAGGTTCTGTCTTACAAGACATAGCAACAACCTCTAATATCCAGGTATTTTAAGTGATACATTATTTTTCCTTTGTTTTGTTGTATAACACTTCCAAGGACAATTTAATAGTAACAAAACACAGAACAGGATCATGACTTTTTACTCGAGCCTCCACACTGGCCAGGAGAGTGGGATGGACTCTTGAGTGAATGTTCCCAGTTCTAATTTTGTGACATGGAACTGGCTTTGTGCCATACAATAGTGTCTGATTCTCTGTAGTTGTAAGAGGAGAGGGAATATTTTATTTTTCTTATTTTTCTGAGTTTTTGTTTCCCTGTCCAGCAGTTAAGGCTGGCAGTTTCAAGGCTAAGCATTTAAATTCCAAGAAACCAAAATCTTACAATATGGAAAAGAAAAAGGCTGTAGAGAAATGTAATGAGTTAATTATGAGGTAAATATTAGGAGAGACCATATGAAATGACTGATATTTGATCATTTTTTTCCCATGAAAATGGCACTTTCTTATGGTTCAGGCTAGTATCTACAGTTTCAATCTCTAATGCCAGAGAACAAACATGGAGTTAATTCAGGGAATACTGAGGAGCCACCACTGGGGAAAATGCTATAATTAGAGCTGTGGTTTAGCATAATTAATCTGGCAGGAATGGGAAAGAAGGATTAAATGGAGAACCTGTGGATCAAACCCATCATACATGAAATACTAACCGTAGATCTGCACCCATGGCATAAATCTATTGAGGAGTTAAATTAGCATTACCTTTTATGTTAATTAAGATTAATTTTAATATTGAGAGTTTAACTTTCTCCCGCAATGGGTGGTCTCTCAAATGGGAGAGTATACAAATGGCTTCCTAAGAACTAGAGAAAGGTTCCTAAGGGGACCTTGTGGAGAGCCAGGAGCCAGAGGCTTTCACACCCACTTGTGTTTTGTTTCTCTGCATTGTTATTTCCTTGTGTTCCCTCTACACCCTCAATGAAGTTTTGTTAAATGTTATGAGTTTGTTTTGGGGGAACTAGAGGAGGGGCTTGCGTCCATGCTGGGAGCAAAGCTGTAGAGAGCAAGAATCCGGCCGGCTACAGGCCTCTGCAGACAAAGGGGAAAATCCCAGCCGGGAGCTCCAGCTGTTTTCCATTGAGCATTGAAGGAGTCTGGAGACCTTGACAACTTCTAGGTCACACATACAAACACCAGTCTGTAGCTTGTCTCTGTTCAACACCTTAGTCTTCCCATTTTTGGGGTAACAGATGACAGCCTTTTGTCAGATGAAACTGCCTTTCCTCACTTCATGTGGTTCTCTAGCCCCTTGATGACAAGCGTGGACATGTCATTAAGGCCTGGGCAACCATAAAATCCCATATCCCCAGTCACTAGCAGTGGGAGCATGGCCCAAGAAAAGCCAAATGTGATTCTCCCCTGGAATTTTATGTCTCGTCCATCCTTCCTTCCTTCCTATCATTTGCCCATCCATCCATCTATGGATAGTAGAAGACAAAACTCTCTTTTCTTTGGAGTCAACTAAGTTGGGATGATATGAGCTTTGCACTCTCCCTCCATCATGTGGAAGAATACCTAGGGGAGCTGAGGAGGGGAGTGGCAGAGTTTTCTTATGTCATTTGACATCTTAGGGTCCCCAAGACAAACTCTACCTCTGGACCTGCCAGTTCCCTGAGCCAGTAAATCCTTTTTGCTTAAACCGCCTTGAATCAGATTTCTATTATGTGCACTAGAAATTGCTGTTAGGTGCCGTTGAGTTGATTTGGGATCATAGTGACCCCATGTGACAGAGTAGAGCTGCCCCATAGGGTCTTCTGTGTTGTCATCTTTACGGGAGCAGATCACCAGGAGCCACTGGGTAGGTTCGAACCACCAACCTTTTTCTGGCTAGCAGTCAAGCACTTAACCATTGCACCACCAGGGATTCTTACACTAGAAATTGTGTAGCATAAAATCCCTAATAGAAAATGCACACAGACACACACCAATCTACCCTAACCTTGCCACTGTGGTCACTGCCACTCTCTTCCAGCCTCCATCCTCACAGACTGCTTGCAGAGGAATCTGTAATCTCATAAACCCCCAGTGGAAATGCTAAATGATGGTGTTATTTTAGTATGGTATATGAGAGGAAGCAATTTTAAGCTAAAAAATGATTTTAGATCAGTATATTATTAAAGATGGTAGTATAATTTTCATTTTAATGAACTCTTTAATAATATTCATAAATATAAGGACAAAGTTTGACTTTTCCCCATTTAACAAGTGATGCATGCTGCTTAAATTATTTTAAATTAAGTATGCAAGAAAGAACATGGTTTATCTACAAATTCAAAATGACATACTAATATTGTGTTTGGGGACCAAATGTGTATTAATATGTAGATTGAAATTTAACTATGTGTTAGAGTCCTCCAAACTGCTTCCATGACCTGATATTTGGAATTCTTGAATTTTGCACTTTAAAAAATCAATTACTTTATTATTATAATTTTCATGTTTTGTTTCTAAAAGAAGAGACATGAGCGCTTTCTGGCTGCTGTTTGCAAGTACTTCTCCAGAAATAACACACTGTGGGTTTGGATAATTTTATTCCTAATAAAGGAAAAGTCAAATTGGATAAAATTCTCTCCTTTTAACTTTTGTTTTGAAGAACTAGAGATATATCTTGATGTACTAAGAAGTGATAATATAAATGTAAAAGATCAGAATTATCATTTTTATGTCCATCATTAGTTCATTCTATTTTAAATCACTATTCCAATGCTTCCTTTCTTTTACCAATAATCTATGGTGAGAATAAAGTGAACAGTAAAAATAATTGAAAAGTATAAAATGGGCAAAATTACCACCACAGGTGAAGTAGTCAGTTGAGGGATGAAACATTCAACTTGCTTTTACAGTTGAAATGAAAACATGCCACTATCACTGTGTGTGTGTGTGTGTGTGTGTGTGAGAGAGAGAGAGAGAGAGAGAGAGAGAGAGAGA
>NW_006922204.1:20467-23977 GCF_000298275.1 Orycteropus afer afer
GTGTATCTACCTAATATAAATGTTCACCTCATATGCCTGTCTTTTGTTTGGCTGGAAACCACAGGAGTGGGTTCAATTCCAGACCTGAAGGTCAGCTAGGGGCCATAGTCTCAGGGGTTTCACCAGGCTCTATCAGACCAGCAAACCTGGTCCTTTCTTTTCTTTTTTTTTTTAAAAGGTTTTGAGTTTTGTTCCACATTGTTCTCCCACTCTATCCAGGATCTCCTTCATAAACATGCCACTATCACTTTGAAAAACATAAACCTTGGAAAACTTTCACAAGTCCCTGCCTATTAAGTACCAAACCTGAATTTGGAAATCTTGGCTTTCTATCCTGATTCCACCTCTCACTAGTTCTGTGACCTTGAGCAAGTTATTTTTTCTTTCTCTGATGCTCAGTTTGCATATATAAAAATAAGTATTGACAATATCTACCATGTGAGCTTGGCCTGACCACAGTCTGGGCACACCACAGTCAGATGCAAAAACAGAGGAGAATGTCAACTTGGACTTGGCTTAAGTTGCTGTCATTTCAACTCATCATGAAACCAGCAGATGAGCTGCACAAAGGACAGAAGGAATGATGATCTAAATGGGTGCATAGATGTAGCTTGTCAAAGCAGGCCGAACAGAATGAGTCTGTCAGGTCAGAGGAACAAAGAAGTCCAAACTCATTATATCATTAGGCTGAGGCAGGGCTATGTCTCTATGGCAGTGATTTTCAAGGTATGGTCCCCAGATCAGCATTTTTGACCTGGGGATTTGTGAGAAATACCAACTCTTGGTTCTAACATCAAACCTACTGAATGAGAAACTTTGTGGCTGGGACCCCAGCTGTTTGTGCTTTAACAAGCTCTTCAGGTGAATCTGATACATGCTCAAGTTTGAGACCCTGCACCATTGCTGTTGTTAGTTACCATTGAGTCGGCTCCCACTCATGGTGAGGTCATGTGTGACAGAACTAAATGTTGCCCAGTCCTTCACCATCTCCATAATTGTTGGTACGTTTGAGCCCATTGTTGTGGCATTGTGCCAATCCGTCTCATTAGGGGTTTCCCTCGTTTTTGCTGATGTCCTTTTCTATGGATCAGGGACACACCTTTCCTGATGATGTGTTGAAAGCAAGCAAGATGAATTCTCACCATCCTCACTTCTAAGGAACATTCTGGTCTTATTTCTTCTAATATTGATTTGTTTTTTCTTCTCGGAGTCCATGGTATATTCAATATTCTTTGCCCACACCACATGACAAAAACTGCACTGTGGCATAAGGCAATTCCTTCCAGGACCAGTTTTACTGTTGTGTTCTCATTTCTCTCAAGGGCCTGCTTACCATCCAAGGTTATTGTGAGAATAAAATCATATATGGACTTGGAAATGCTCAGTTATCTGCAAAACCCTACACAAACATAAAGGATTCACTTTTCTCAGGAGAAATGCTATTACAGAACTTAACAGCATGTTCTGCATGGACACTGAGCAATCATATCTTCTGGGTTGGACTATCCCAAAAGGCAATGCCCTAAAAGAATGTTTCATCTGTGGGTTTTGGGGATCACCTCCATTTTTATATGTGAAGGAGGAAGAAATAGCATGTCAAGAGCCTGCTAGCCTAGAATATCTACCTGGGAACCTGGCTCCAGCCAATCAAACTTTCAGTGATGATGGAAATTGTTATGAGTTGAATTTTTGTCCCCTCACCCCCAAAAAGATAAGTCAAAGTTCTAACCCCTGATATCTGTGAATGTGACCTTGTTTGGAAATAGACTCTTTAAACATCTATCAGCTAAATTAGCATGGGGTCATACTGGAATAAGGTAGGTTCTAATCTAAATCTGAGTGGTGTCCTTATAAAAGAGAAGACAGAGACTAACACAGAGGAAAGAATGTCAAGTGAAAGTGAAGGCAGAGACTTGAATGCCAGAGATCTCTGGCCAGTCACCAGAGACTGGAAGAAAGGCATGGAACAAATTTTCCCTCAGAGCTCTCAGAAGGAATCAACATGGCTGACACCCTAATTTCTGACTCCTAGCTTCCACAACTATGAGACAGTAAATTTCTGTTCTTACAAGCCACCCAGTTTTGGTACTTTGTTATAGCAGCCCTAGGAGACTAATACAGAAATGTTCTGTAATCTGTGCTGATCTGTGCTGTCCAATATGGACGCCATTAGCCAGACATAGCTACTGAGCATTTGACAATAAGATTAGTGCAACCAAGGAAGTTTATTTCACATTTTATCTAATTTTAATAAATTTAAATAGCTACACGTGGCTAGTGACTACCATATTGGGCAGTGCGATTCTAGAGAATTGCTTCAATACTGACGAAATAGCAATTCATATCTACACTGAAAGTTGTATGAAGGGGCAACCAAGCTCATATCCCTTACTTTCATTTCTCATGCCCTTTCTGATCCCACAGGCATCTTATATGTGTACTGGCCAAGATACATGGGACGTTGTTGAAAGCTAACAGAACCTGTCTCCTCTCCTAACCCATAGAACTGGAGGAAATATATATATTGGAAAATTATTAATGTTTGTTTATCTGACATCCAACTCTAACTGGGGGTCCTATATTTTTAGTTGCTAAATCTGGCAATCCTAGTCACAGATTATTTATCAGTAATTTTGACTTTGAATCCTCTAATGGAAAATTTGATTGAGATGTTCTCCACCTGTGACCAGAGGAAGCAGATTTGACCTTATCTTGTCCGGAAAGGGCACGTGGCTGATGTTCTTTTCATAGACAAATTTCAGAGGAATAATGGCTGAGAAAAATCAAGATAACTAAGAAGGCAAACTTGTACTTCATTCACATGCTTACTGCCATCTGACTCATAGTGACCCCCTTTGAGTTTCCAAGGCTGTAAATCTTCACAGAAGCAGACTGCCTTATCTTTCTCCTGCAAAGTAGCTGGAGGGTTTGAACCACTGACATTTTGATTACCAGCCAAAATGCCTTAACCACTATACCATCGCATGATCATACCTATTTCTCTGTAACTGAATCCATCCTCCATAGATAGAGTTACAATGGGAGCCTAATCTAGCCAAGGATGATTATGGTCTTGGGGCATGGTCCCAGGTAGTAGCAGGGAGGAATGGTATCTATGGGTCATGCTGCTGATTGTAAAGCAATGTTCTTCCTTGCCTCCTTAATTGCTTAATCCCTTAATCATCTCAATGAGTGATTACCATATTGAAGTAATTGTAGGGATTAGAAAAAGTGAGAAAAACTCACAGTCTTTTGCTATGACTATACTTAGGCTTTTGCTTTGCTTAAAAACTAAACAAAATAAGGATGACAAGTACAATATTACTAGTTCTCAGTAAGAACTAATATTTTCTCATAATATTTTCCCAACACTTCTATAATTTCAAGATGTGGTCATCAAATGTTGTTGTTGTCATGTGCCGTCGAGTCGGACCCAACTCATAGCAACCCCTCCTTGGGTTTCTGAGGCAGTATCACTACGGAAGTGATACTTCCTTCCAAGGAGTGGCT
>NW_006922204.1:24912-26339 GCF_000298275.1 Orycteropus afer afer
ATCTATCCGTCCCTATACCCATATTTGCTTTCATTAACAACTCAGTATTGTATTTACAAAGGGGTTCATATTTGTTGTTTGTAATGCCCATGTAAATGGCAACCGTCCTCAGGAATAGCAAAGAAAGCAAGGATAGTATTTTTAGGAAGTAAAACAATGTACCAGCAGGCAAGTTGATTCTTATAAAGCTCAAACTCTCCTGTTTCCAAGAAATGCCCAGGCCAAAGAATAATTGTGCAAAAGGTTTTAATAAAACAAACACAGCCAGCAGGTTTAAAAACAAATCTTAATAATATTGTGTCTAGATCATCACCTTTGATATTTTCCTATTTTCTGTATTGCTTAAAATACTCACATGGATATATATTTAGATTTGGAGATCTGATGATTTAGGAACCAATGATCCTCTAGCAAGAGATTATTAGGGGATGTTATTAGTCTCCTGTCCCATGGGGTCCTTCTCTGTCTTTTTTACTCATTTCTCTAAAAAAAGGTATTGGGTCTGGGAGACAATTGGCATTCTGCTCAGAACACCCGAGCCCATCTAAGAATAGTTTAGGTTTAAATTTGGAAGTACAACACGCACCCTGGAGGGCTGCCATGTGATTAACCCACAGACTGTGGTTCTCAAAGTGGCAGTGGTTCTTAGCCCAGCAGCATCAGCATCACCCGAGAACTTGTTAGAAATGCAAATCCTCAAGGCCCATCCACCCAGATGTAACTGAATGACTTCAGTTACCTGATGAGTCTACTGGGGTTGGTTTTTGTTTTTGTTTTTGTTTTTAAATCTTCCCTTACCTTTCATCTTCTCTATCTTTCTTCAGAAGCAGAGCTCCTTTCTTCCTGGCATATTTAGGAATATACCACAAAGTAGAGCAGTAGTGGTTCTCAAAGTGTGGTCTCAGGACCAGAAGTATCAACCTCACCTGAGAACTTGTTAGAGAATGCAAATTTTCACACCCACTCAGACTTACTGAATCAGAAACTGTATTTTCACCAGGGCTTCAAATTGCTTCAATCTGGTTTGACACCCTACTGAGAATATGCATTTCCATCCCAGATAAACTGAGTCAGAATATATAGTTTAATAAGATCCCAAGGTGATTCTTATAGATTCCCAGATTCTTACAGTGCCTATGTATTCATAAGTTTCACCTGGGGAATCTTGTGAACACGTAGATTCTGATTCAGTATATCTGGGGTGCAAATGCAAATTCTCAGCAGGAGGTCGACCAGATGGAACGAGTTCAAAGCCCTGATTTTAACAAGCTCTCTAGTGATTCTAGGAGCTCTGGTAGCATAGTACCTAGGGCACTTGACTGCTAACCAGAGGGCTGGCGGTTCAAACCCACCAGCCACTCCTTGGAAGGACGATGGGGCAATCTACTTCCGTAGTGATACTGCCTCGGAAACCCAAGGAGGGGTCG
>NW_006922204.1:27999-30373 GCF_000298275.1 Orycteropus afer afer
ATTTATCTCTATCTATCTAACAGCATTCCCTTCCCTCCCCTCCCACCCCTGGTAACCAACAAAGAAAATTTCCTTCAATAGATAAACCTTTCCTTAATGTTTACAATAATGGACTAATACAATATTTGTCCTTTTGTGAGCTAGTGGGGTTTTAAAAGCTTTCAAGCAACCATCTAATGGTTTCCTATCATTGGAAGCGAAGAAGAGTGCAAAAAACCAAGGGCATTTGGAAGCAATCAGCCCTGGGACATGATGGACCTTGAGATCAGAAGAACTAGATGGTGCCCAGCTATCAGTGCCAACCACTCGGGAAAGGATCAGAACTGGAGATTCTGGATAGAGTGGGAGGAAAAAACGTGGAACAAAATCCAAAAACACATAACAACAACAACAACAACCACTCTGAGGGTGAAAGATGTGGCAGAGCCTTTGAAACCCTATGGGGCAATTCTGATCTATCCTATACGGTTGCTATGAGTCAGAATCTCCTGGTGGGCAGTGGGTTTGGGTTATTTTTTGAAGTGTTTAAGAGGTTGTTTTCATAGGCCTGATCATCATAAGCAAATTCTTTTGAGTTACAGATGAAGACAGTGTATTGGCTGAAAGTGAACTACTCAAGTGTTAATGAGTTTAATTGCCTTCAAAACTCCTAACTGCTAGTGTGTGTGTGTGTGTGTGATTTGAGTGAAAGATTACAGAGCAAATTGGTTTTCCTTTCAACAATTCACATACTTTTTGTTTTGTGACATTGACTGTAATCTCCACAAAGTAACAGCTCTCTCCCCACTTCCTCCCTGTGTTTACCATTTTCACTGATCCTTCTTCCCTGGGGGAGCTCTGGTGGCGTAGTGCCTAAGGCATTTGACTGCTAACCAGAAGGCTGGCGGTTCAAACCCACCAGCCACTCCTCAGAAAGAAGACTGGGCAATCTACTTCCTAGTGACACTGCCTTGGAGGGACATTGCCCAAGGAGGGGTTGCTATGAGTCCTATCCCTTTCTGCCTTCTGAGCTTAATCCCTGAGCAAATGCTACCCTTTGATCTTGTATAACTGGTTGTTGTAAGGCACACATACCTCCCTGGTGTTAATATTCACCTTGTCCCACTCACTACCATAGAGTCAATTCCAACTCATAACAACCTTATAGAACAGAGTAGAACTGCCCCATAGGGTTTCCAAGGCTGTAAATCTTTATGGAAGCAGACTGACTCATCTTTCTTCTGCAGAGCAGCTGGTGGGTTGAAAATTCCGACCTTCTAGTTAGCAGCCAAATGCCTTAACCCCTATGCCACCAGAGTTCCTTGTTCACCTTATAGTCCTGTCTATTGTTTGGCTGACAGTTAAGACATAGGGGTGAGTTCAATTCCAGGCTCGAAGGATGGCTAAGGGCCATATTCTCGGGAGTTCAACCAGTCTCTCTCACCAATAAGCCTGGTCATTTTTTTACGATTTTGAGTTTTGTTCAACAGTTTTTTCCCCCGCTCTATCCAAGACCTCCTATTGTGATCCTTTCATATAGGTGAATAGCAGTAGCCAGGCACCATCTATTTCATCTAGTCTCAGGGTCCTGGAAGCTGGGGTTCATGTGGTCCATTAGTCCTTTAGACTAATTGTTTCCTTGCGTCTTTGATTTTCTTCACTCTTATTCACTTCAGATGGGGAGAGACTAATAGCTGCACTTTAGATGGCTGCTCATATGCTTTCAAGACCCCAGTTGCTACTCACCTAAGTAGGATGTAGAACATTGTCTTTCTGGATGATGTTATTCCAGTTGACCTTAGTGTCCCCTGAGATTGTGGTCCTGAGCCCCACTGCCCTCAAGGTGTTTGGTTATGACTAAAAGTTTTCATAACTTTGCCTCCTCTATGTGCTCTACTATATTCATGGATATATTTGCAGCATATATAAACACACATGTAGAAATATCCTCTGTCAAACGTATATTATATATTCATGAATGTAGTCCCATATGCCTTCCCACCCCTCTTCAGCTTGAGTGTCTATGTATCCACTCATAGATTATAGTTATTACTGCTATTGCCTAATTGTATATGTAATAGCATTTACCTCTGTTGCCTTTAACTCTTGTGCTCCTCCCAGTGTCTTCCCCTGCCTTGATCCTTTTGTGCTGATCTTGCCCTTATTGTATATTACCTTTCCCTTCACCCAAATTAATATGTGTCTACCCTCTAGTAGTGATTTGCCCTTCCTTCCCCACCTACTCCTGGTAGTCATCAAAGAATGAATTTTTCTATGTATAATCCTTTTCTTGACTTTTTATAGTAGTGGTCTCATACAATATTGGTCCTTTTGCGAGCTCTGGTAGCATAGTGCCTAAGGCACTTGACTGCTAACCAGAAGGCTGGCAGTTCAA
>NW_006922204.1:30688-31825 GCF_000298275.1 Orycteropus afer afer
TACTTCCGTAGTGATACTGCCTCAGAAACCCAAGGAGGGGTCGCTATGAGTCGGGGCCGACTCGACAGCACATAACAACAACAACAACAAGTATTCCATTGTGTGTATGTACCATAGTTTGTTTATCCATTCATCCTTTGATGGGTACTTAGGTTGTTTCCATCTTTTTGCTATGGTGAATAATACTGTGATGAACATGAATGTGTGTATAGATGTTCAGTGTAGTGAGTTGCATGGTATGGCTTTTCTAGCCATAGTCTTTGTAACTCCCACTTTACCAAGTCATCCACCTGAGACAGGACAAAGTAATCTTCTGGGAAAGTTCTCTCTCTCTTTCTCTCTCTCTCTCTCTGGTGTGTAGAATTCTGGTGGGATTGGTTAGTTTTGCCACCATGCCAGGCTCAAAATGAGCCTTCCTAGAGGCAGAAGGAATCTCTCTGACTGCCGGATGAGAGAGACACACTGCTGAGAGAGAAGTGCTACTGAGACAGACTGAGAGAGACTGCTGGCTCAGAGAGATTGAGTGCATTCCTGAACTTGAATCATAGCCTGTTGCTTCCCTAATAAACCCCATAATCTGTGAGTTCTGTGTGGCCACTGCTGCAAATCATTGAACCCAGCAGAGAGGTGATGGTGTGCCATGGCAGGGCCAGTTGGTGGCAAGGTTGGTAAGGGGGCTGGAGGGTGGCGGCATGTCTGGCCTCATAAAAACAGGCCTTGGGCTGCTGACAGTGACTGTGTTTTCCTCTTGTGAGGTTAGAGGTTGTCAGAAGATGCTGCCTCCATGTCCCTTCAGCAAGATGTTTATGTCATGACTCTTATTTCTCTATGATCTATTCCTAGTCAGTGGGATTGTTAGATCATATGGTATTTCTATTTCCAACTTTCAAAGGAAGAACCATACTGTTTTCCACAGTGGTTGTATCATTTTATAGTTCTACCAGCAGTGTATGGGGGTTTCTGTTTCTCCACACCCTCACCAGCATTTGTTATTTTCTGTTTTTTTTAACTTTACTATTAATGCTGTGGTGAAATGATATCTCATTGTTGTTTTGATTTGTATCTCTATAATGGCTAACGAAAAGGGCTCTGGTGGTGTAGTAGTTAAGGCATTTGGCTGCTAACCAAAAGTTCAGT
>NW_006922204.1:33080-34049 GCF_000298275.1 Orycteropus afer afer
GATTGCCCCATCTTCCTTCGGAGGAGTGGCTGGTGGGTTTGAACCGCCAGTCTTCTGGTTAGCAGTCAAATGCCTTAGGCACTATGCCACCAGTGCTCCATGTGTGTGTGTGTGTGTGTGTGTGTGATTTGGGTGAAAGTTTACAGAGCAAGTTCATTTTCCATACAGTAGTTCATACATATTTTGTTTCATGACATTGATTACAATCCCTATAATGTAACAGCTCTCTTCCCACTTCCTCCCTGTGGTTACCTTTGCCCTGTGTCCTTCTTTCCTAAGCATTCGTGCCCTCTGAGATATCTCCCTGTGCAAACACTTCCCTCTGTTCTCCCACGATCAATTGATCACTGTAAGGAGTGTATCTACCTGATGTAAATGTTCACCTTATATGCCTGTCTACTGTTTGGCTACAAGCCATTGGTGTGAATTCAATTTCAGGTCTAAAGGGTGACTAAGGGCCATAGTCTTGGGGGTTTCACCGGTCTTTATCGGACCAGTAAGCCTGGTTTTTTTTTTATAAATGATTTTGAGTTTTGTTCCATACCTTTCTCCCACTCTATCCAAGATCTCCTGCACTGATCCCTTTCAAAGTGGTTGATAGTGGTAGCTGGGAACCATCTAGTTCTTCTGGTCTCATGGTCATATAGGTTGAGCTTTGCATGGCCCATTTCTTTCTTTGTGATGAATCTGTTCAAAATTTCTACATCAGATTGTGTTAATTTGGGTAGGTAGTATTCTAGAAATTTGTCCATTTCTTCTAGGATTTCAAATTTGTTGTTCTTCATAATATTCTACAGTTCTTCATAATAATCTTTTTTTTCCTTTTTATTTCCATTGATTCTGTTATGATGCCACATATTTCCTTTCTTATTCATGCTATTTACGTCTTCTCCTTTGTTGAATTTTCCAGTGGTTTGTCAATTTTATTAATCCTGGAGTTCCGGCAAGATGACAGACTAGGCAGAAGGA
>NW_006922204.1:50223-73745 GCF_000298275.1 Orycteropus afer afer
TAGTCCGCCATCTTGCCGGAACCCTTCACCCATATTCATTTTAATTGATTTCTTGGGTCTTTGTTGTGGAGGATCTGGATTGTGTATCTGCCTCATCTGCCATCTTGGATCCTCTTCCAGAGTTTGCTGCTTAATGATAGAAAAAATCTAAATGGTTAAAGAAAGTCAACTGTGTAGGTTATAAGAAAATGCATTTAAAGTATGAAAAAATGACTGGATCCTTCTGTAGCCCAGGAGATGGACATAGACAAGGCTCATGTTCCCCCTTTTGTTTGTAACCACAGATTTCAATATTGAGAGGGGAAAAGTGTATCGTATAGTTTTGTGTTACGATCCTTCATATTCCATTCATGCCCATTGAGTACCGGCGACTTAGGGAAGGTGAGTGCCTACAAACAAGACGGGCTATGTGCTTGAATGTTGGTCTTTCCACAGAATGTGTCCCTAAATGAAGAAGCAGGGTCTCAGCCAGTAGAATTCCAAGTGCTTCCAACATTCTCCGGGCCCCTGTAAATTAGGGTGGACATGAATGTGAGTTTAATAGCAGTGTGTAGGAGTCTGTAGAAGCTGGTGAGAGAAAAATAATTTTATTTAGTCTTCAAGAGAAAAACCAGCTATGCTACTCTCTGAAGTAGCACTATTTAATAAGACTTTCTGCAATGATGGAAATGTTTTGTATCTGTGTTGTCCCATATGATAGCCATTAGCCACATGTAACCATTGATTTGGGAAAGATAAGGGGATTTATACAGGCTTTGGTTTTGCTAATATTCATGATGTTAGGCCAGTGTGCACACAAATTATTTGTATAATATTTAAGATTTACAGTTGGAATTGAAGGCAATGGGTCAATGGGTATATATATATATACCCATTAGGTAGAAGAGAAAAAAGCCTGGCCTATAGTGAGAAGAAGGAGCTCTGGTAGCATAGTGCCTAAGGCACTTGTCTGGTAACCAGAAGGCTAGTGGTTCAAACCCACCAGCCACTCCTCGGAAGCAAGGTTGGGCAATCTACTTCCATAGTGGTACTGCCTCGGAAACCCAAGGAAGGGTCACTATGAGTTGGGTCCGACTTGATGGCACATAACAACTTGATGGCACATAACAACAACAACAACATAGTGAGAAGAAAGGAGCTCTGGTGGTGTAATGGATGAGGCTATCCAGAAGGTCAGTGATTCAAACCCACCAGCTGCTCCACAGAAGGAAGATAGGACAATCTACTTCTGTAAAGATTTATAGTCTCAAAAACCCAGTGGCAGTCACTATGGTCAGAATCAACTTGATGGCAGTGAGTTTGGTGTTTGGCTTGGTTTTTTACAGTGAGGGGAAGTAGTTGGAGAAAGGATCAAGTCCTGGGCAGGAGGAAATTCAGAAGGGAACACTTTTTCTGGTAAAGAATATGCTACAAGTATATATGGCATGCCCTGCCCTTGGGAGAATCTGCAAGTGATACAAAGAGTTGTCCCCACCACTCAAAAATGTGACTTAAAGAACTACAGTCAGGGAGTATCTTAAGTTGAGTCCATTCAGAGGAACTGAGAGTAGGATTTGAGTGCAGGTAGTTAACTTGGGAAGTAATCCCAGGAAGCATCAGTAGGGGAGTAAGAAAGTGAGATAGCAAAGGAAAGGCAGCCAATATAGGGTCTGTTGTTGGTGTTAGTGAATAGGTTACCACCTTGGGGAACTGGGGCTCAATCCTGCTGGGGACCTCTTGGAGACTCTGTAGCATATGCCTCAGAGTTGTCCCACTTGGTGAGAAGCTAGTGTATTTTGCCACCAACTCCTATTCATCAATGATTGAAGGGTGCTCCCTGGAACTCCTGCTCTACCTTGGATATGCAATAAAAAACTGTCACCATGTATAGGACTGGTGAGTGCTGAAGGGATAAGGACAGGGCATCTATAGCATAAGCCAGGGTAGGTCAGTATGGTTCATTGACAGTCTATCACATTAAATTGCCTGTTGCCTGCAGAGTTTGTGTTAGGTGGGTCTGCTTGTCTGTGGAGGTCCCCAGTCCCCCAGCTGCAGGCACTGATACCTTCAGTCTGGGTACTCAGCCTGGTCAGATTTCTGAGATCATCCTGGCCAAGGGCTTGTAAGAGGTCCAACTCTTCCAGGTCATGAGGTTCCACAAGACTTCTGTTGCTGGTGGCTCAATTCTTAGTGTACTCAAGGTAAGAACAAAGCAAGAGCTTCCACTCACTCTTGCCTTGTATGTTTTCTCTTCACTCCACTGCTACCTAATGGAGACATACCCTGATTTCAGAAAATGTATCCCTGCTGCTCCTGCACCAGGCTAAGCCCAAGAGGAAACCTGTCAGCATTCAGAGTTCCTTCTTGAACTGCCCTTTCAATCTCTATCTTCCTACTTTCCTCTCTGGCCTTGAACATTTGCCACTGTCTCTTTTGTTTACCTTTCATTCCTTATTATATTGATGAAGCAATGAGGCGAACTGATAGACTAATTCCAATGATCATCAAGAAGGAGATAGTGGGAATGATGGAAAGCAGGAGAAAGTGACAAGGTAATAGGAAAGTTTGACATAGCCAAGAAAGGGATCCTTAGGCATGCCCCAGAGTTTAATAAATATTTCAAAAAGTTTACAAACAAACAAACAAAAACAACCCATGAACTCAGGGTCAGAGAGTCCCAAAGATAAGAATAAGCAAGAGAAAATGGTTGCAAAAAACTGTTTATAATATACAGCGATGAAGGAAACTGTAGAATAGAGAAAATGGTACCAAAAGAAACATGTTGATGCTGCTGAGGCATCCTCAATAGCTCTGATTTTAAAGTGCAAAACCAGAAACCAGACATTACTGCGGGATAAACACAAAACATGCCTGTGTTAGGCTGGGTTCTCTAGAGAAGCAAAACCAGTAAAGCTTATATATATATATATATATATATATACACACACACACACACACACACACACACAGAGGAGAGAGAGAGAGTAATTTATTTTAGGAAAATGGCTCACACACTTATAGAAGCTGGCAAGCAAGTCCTAAGTTCTTGGATCAAACGTCAAGCTGGAGGTTTTCTCTACTCACACAGCTGCAGGGGCAGATGAGCTCGAAGTTCACAGGCAGTATACCAGCTGTTAGTTCCAATGGATGACAAATCCAAGATCTCCAGGCCGAATGGTGGATTGTTTGCTCATGGACAGTTGTAGGCAGCACAACAGGATCCTGATCCACAGAAGAGAGTCTCTTTTCCCAGGATGTCCATAAATATATTGGAAGCAAGGCACACCCCTAGGGAAACTCCCTTTCAACAGATTGGCTGCTCAAAACATATACATCCGATCCCATCATGGGAATAACCCACATCACAATTGCTTAACCACACAGACTTGTGGTCCAGCCAAGTTGACACACAGCTCAACTATCATAATGCCATACATGTGTCATTCAAAGATTAGAATAAGTTCAGATTTGAGAAAAATGCTAAGGATAGTGTGGTAGTTAAGGTTGTGTGTCAGCTTGGCTGGGTTGTTGGTCTGAATGGTTTGGCAGCTGGATGGAATTATTCCCCATGATTAAATTGTAATCACCTCGATGATGGAATCTGCTGTGAGCAGCTAAGTAGTTGCCTTCAGGATGTGGCCTACTTCCAGTATATATGGGGAAGATTTGAGGAAGGTCTCTAGCTTTTTGGCACATCTGGATCCTGCATTGTACTGAGTCTTCATCTCAGTGGCCTGCCGTGTTGCCGGCTGATTGTGAGACTGTGCCGTTTTGCCTGCTGACCTTGGGTTCATTAGCCTCAGCAGTCAGCAGCTGCCTGAGTTAGGAGATGCCTCTAGCTCCGGTGGGCATGGAATAAGAGGCAGAGCTGAAACCCAAAACTGAGGGGCCTTCACCCAACCCCTAAATCCGGCACTCTGAATTTGGACTTCTAGCCTCCTAAACTATAAGAGAATAAATTCCTGTTTGTTGAGGCATCCACTTGTGGTGTGTCTGTTATAGGAGCACTAGAGAACCAAGACAGCACTAAAAGAAGTTTTTACACTACATATATATATAAATAAAAATTAAAAAAACAGACCTTTATTATCCCATGGCTTCCGTGATTTGGGAATTCAGAAGCAGCTTAGGTGGATACTTCTCGCACAAGGTCTCTCATGAAGTTTTTTACACTATATTTGAATCACAAATAAAATAAGGAAAGGATAGATCTGCCTGGGATTGATGAAGGGATACAAACAAATGATGGGGAGAAAATATCACACAACTCCTAGTTTGTTTTCCCTTTTTTATTAGTGTTTGTTAAGGGACAGAGGGTGCTCTTAAAGTGGAAAGGGTAAAAGAGTCTTGGTTAAATGAGAGATAGGTGCAGAGATGTAAGTGTCCCTGGGTATTTTGAACAAGTTCAAGTTAGGGCTGTCATTGGGAGTAGTGTGTTCAATTTTGTATGTTCAAGTTTTCAAGGAATTAATATTGTCTGAGGGTACCTGGGAAATGAAAGATGTAAGAACTATGGTAAAGGACAGCTGTAGATGCTGGGTAGGTTTGGCTTGAAAAAGAGACTTTTTCCAGGCATTGAAGTGGCATCAACATGTAAAGGGAGATGGACTGACACAGTGCTGCAAAAAAGAGCTCAAATATAACGTTTGTGAGGGTGGCATTGTACCAGGCAGTGTTTTGTCCTCTTGTACATAGGGTCGCTATGAGTTGGAACAGATTCGTGGACACCTAACAACATGGGAGACTTTCTAGGCATTGAACTGACATCAAACATGTCAAGGAAAATAACTACTCTCCTCAGGGTAGAGTCACAAGTTGAACTAACACAGTGAGTTGGGTTGACAATTCCACAGAAGCACAATGAAGTTCAATGGTACAACTTCTGAGTGCTTAGAAGCAATTAGCATTGGACAACTGCTTCAAAGTAATGATGTCTCCAAAGCTGTCAAGTCCAAACTAAGAGTAACTGAGTCTGAGATTAGGCTCAGATCTCCAGCATTAGTTATTAGTCTTCTTTGGGGGTCTGATAGCATAGTGCCTAAGGCACTTGACTGCTAACCAGAAGGCTGGTGGTTCAAACCCACTGGCCACTCCTTGGAATGAAGGTTGGGCAATCTCCTTCCATAGTGATACTGCCTCAGAAATCCAAGGAGGGGTCGCTATGGGTTGGGTCCAACTCGACAGCACATAACAACAACAGACTCCTTTGAGAATCTGATTTTCTTTTTTAAAAAATATGGGAACTCTCTATTCATTAAAATAAGATCTCTGGTGGTGCAGTGCCTAGGCATTTCACTGCTAGCCAGAAGGTTGATGGTTCAAACCCACCAGCCACTCTGCAAAAGGAAGATGGAGCAATCTACTTCCGTAAAGATTTACCACCTCAGAAATCCAATGGGGGTCGGTATGAGTCAAAATCGACCTGATGGCAGTGAGTCTTTGGTTTATTCATTAAAATGTCCATATGTTAACATACTACATTTTGTGTTCAGATTTCAGCAGTTCACTTTCCCTAAAGCAGGGCCATGGACCCCAGGTTAAGAAGGGCACTTCTAAGGGAATTACGATTCTAAGACCTTCCCTGGAAGTAGCATTTTCAAGAATCACTAGCCAGTGGACTCTCATAAACATTTTCATGGCTCCGTACAAAATAATAAAATGTGCTAATTCCTGAAACCAGTTGAGCGTTTAGGCCGACCAAAGACTCCCTGTTCCTTAATGTCTGATTTCCACCTTGTGGAAGCACTTCTAATTTTTTTTTTACCTTCTCTCAACACCTGTGTGTTTGACACTTGCCGCACAAGATCCAATGCCAAGTGTCAATGGTTTAGCCTTTAAAATCATTAAAGGACAGATTCCAAGTTGTCTGCCTCTTGTTTCCAGCTGTGCTGGCCTCAGCTTGAAGCAGTGTTGTAATACACAGAAGCACCACAAGATGACACCCTTGGGAAACACTTGCTTTGTGAGTTGATTTCTCAGCTCTGACATCTGTTCTAAACATAGCCTTGTAAAATGCTTGTGGGAAAGGGAAGAGAATCTATTATGGGGGAGGAAAAACACCAATGACAAAACAGCCCTGACACTTTCCTGGGTTTCGGTATACAGAGTCAAGCCTTGATTACTTCTGCTTCTTAATTATCAGCCTTTGGAGGCAGATGCATAGGTTTATATAATATGTAAGCATATCCTTCATATACATATGTGTATTTTCTGCCTCTGCTGATGCTGTGTGTAATTTAGAAGCTGCTCATAATTTTGGGGAAGAGCCTGCTCTTCTCTGGGTGTGTCAGCTTGCACATTCATACTTTCATTGCGTCTGTCCCTATTTCACTTCCAGTAAGAATATTGGTTTTGCACAGAACATCACAAAATGCCTCCCTGGGAAAGGAAAAACTCACTTAGATCAAGCATCTCTGAACATTAGGCCAAGTGGAAAGAACGTCAAAGGAAAAGGGAGGGCAGCAGTGAGCTAGAATGGAAAGCAGAGTCAGCTGCTGAAATTGACATGTCTGTTCAACTCTTTTCTTTTGCTCCTTCTAGATTTTTTCATAAAACCAAACAAACAAAAAAAAAAAACTTTTTTAAAAAAAATCTATGTTTCGTGCAACATCCAGGCTCATGTTTCCACTTTGCTTTCTTACTGCTTGGGGGTGGCACTTGCTGTCACTTGGTAAGCTTATCAGAGTAGTTACCCTTGGTTCCTAAAGAACCTGCCATTGGTTTGTGGTCTTTGGCAGGCAGCTAGCAAAACGAATAAGCTCAGGACAGATGCCGTGCTTCTTTGGGCCATGACTTTAGCCAGCCCTCTTTTCATTTTTGGACCTGCAAGTGGAAAATCACCACTTTAATGAGCCATGTATCCTATGGGGAGAAAAAAGAAAAAAGTTTGGAATTACCCAATAGAAGAAAGTGGCCTGGGTGAGAAGAAGTAATACAGAATGTCAATAAATTCCACTGGATGCTTCTTTAATCCTTACATTTAATTTCAAGGGTAGTTCTGCTAGAAACCTGCATTTCTGAGCAAAAGGCTGTGAGATAGAATTTCAAACTGGTAGAACTGTTGGAAACCATTCGTTGTAGTTATGTAGAGAGCATCTTCTCTGGACTGGCTTGGTGCTGATACGGAATTTTAAAAGGCACTGTTCCTCTCCTCCGGGAGCTTCCAACCTAGTGGGAAAGACAAACATGCAGAGACCCCATGTTATGCCTGGAATTAGAGCTGAGTGCCAAGAGGCAAATAAAATCAAAGTACAGCTCTGCTTGGCTGGGCATGGCTGCAGCAATTAAAAGTCTACTAAAATGCAGACTGTTAGCAAAGTCAAATTATCTTTTGTTGTCAAAATGTAAGTAACTGGCTGGATGTGAGTTTTCTTCTTCTTCATGCTTTTCTTCTCTTTGTCAAATTTCTAAAACAAGCATGTTTAGGTTTTTGTTTGTTTTTTTGCCCTCATTAAAATAAGTGGAAGTCTGAAGAGGAAAATGTATACTTTTTTTTGTGTGTGCAATAGTCATAATAATGTTAACAAAAGCAAACACTTATTTAGTGGTTACTATGGTGCTAAGGAGCCCTGGTAGTGTAGTGCCTAAGGCACCTGACTGCTAACCAGAAGGCTGGAGGTTCAAACCCACCAGCCACTCCTTGGAAGGAAGGTTAGGCAATCTACTTCTGTAGTGATACTCAGTGTCTCGGAAACCCAAGGAGGGGTTGCTATGAGTCAGGTCCGACTCGACAGCACATAACAACAACAACAACATGGTGCTAGGTCCTGTTCTAAGTGCTTTTATATATTAATTTATTTAATCCCCACAACCACCCTATGAGAGAGGTACTATTATTAAACCTAGTTTATATAGGAGGAAATCAAGGCACAGAGAAGCAACTTGCCTAAGGTTACTCAAGTGGTTAAGTAGCTGAGCAGGCTGTCTCCAGAGGATGAGCTGCCTGAGTGAACGTTATGGAAGAAGAATTCTAATTTCCCAGGTAACTGAAGGTTGCCATCCTGTCCCAGGATTGGGCTGTGGATTAACTCATTCTCAAGAACAGGATGGGAGAGGGAGGGGCATTCTGGGATTGGAAATCAAAACCAAACCAAACCTACTGCATCAATTCTGACTCACAGCGGCCCCCATTGGGTTTCTGAGGCAGTCAATCTTTACGGAAGTAGATTGCCCAGTCTTGCTTAGGCACTGTGCTACTGGAGCTCCAAAGTCAGGCTCAAATCTGGTTCAGTGACTCAGAGAAACCAAAGACTTTCTAGCTGGTTGGCCTAGCCTGGCCTAGAGAGTCCAGGGAAATAGCAGGTCCTTCTCTAGAAAAGCAGCAGGATCTGGAAGGGAGTATGGGAGGAGTAAGGGAGCAGGTGAGCAGAGAATCCTGGAGAAATAATTGAGATTGGGGGTTTGGGTTCAGGTTAGGACTGGGAGTTAGGGTTAGGGCTGGGGGTTAGGATTAGGGGTTAGAATTCCATGTTAGGGTTTGGTATAGAGTTAGAGGTTAGAGTTAGGTGACAGGGTTAGAGTTGGGAGTAGACTTTGGTGTTTGAGTTAGAGTTAAGGGTTGGGGTAACGATTAGGGCAGGTGTTAGAGGTTTTGATTAGGGTTAGCAGTTAGAGGTTAAGCTTAAGTTTAGAGTTAGACGTTAGGAGTATGGTTAGTGTTATGGTAAGTTTTTTTGAGTGGCCAGTACTGCTGGCCACTCTGTTGAAGTTTAGGAAAAGATGGGAGAATCTGGGAGGGTGAGACCTAGGAGGGTCCAACGAGATCTCTTGAACAAAAACTGAGAACAGGACCAAAGAAGATTTCCCATGACAGAGAAGGGCTTGGGGTCAGGGAAGAAATCATGACCAGGGGAGAGGCATGCCCGTAACCATAACTGGGACACAACCACAGTCAGGTGATCGGTTTTAACAGCTACCTTTCAAGATGGTAACTTGAACTGAGAGCAAGGCTGAGCTCCAGGGTGAAGTCCAGCAGCCCCAGGCTTGGAGAGGCGAAGAGATGCAGCGGCTGAGATGCAGCCTGGTCCTGATGGAAAGCAAAGGATTCCCTGGAGGAGATAGCATGATGTACTTGGAGATTTAGGCAATCAGTATTCCCATTTTACAGGAAAATACAGACCAGAAAAGTCAGTGAATTGCCTAAGGTCACCAAAAATAAACAGCAAGCAATAATCGTCATCCATATGGGGATTTTTGTGATTTAAAAACACTGTCACTTACACCAAGTCTGTGGGATTAATTGTGAAGAGATGAGAAAACAGGCTCTGAAAGACTAAATGATTTGTTCAAGGTCACACAGGTGGCAGAGCTATGATACAAATCTAAATTGATTTAACTCAGTGGTTTGCTGGTAAATGTTTAACAACTGACTCTCAAACAAAACAGAACAAAACACCCACCAACACACACACACACACACACACACACACATTTATTGTAAATTTTACTGATACAAAGGATGTATAACACACAATTTACAAATAATTTGTTAACATAAATTCCATACAGTCAATTGATTCTCACAGAATACTTTTGTTGATTTTTACTGGACTCTTATATTTGTAGCCAACCTATGGTTGCAAGTGATGAATAAACGTAGTTCCTACAGAAACGTTGGTAGCTATTTGTGTATATTTTAAGGATTAAGAAAAAGTGACATAAGGAAGACATATGTAAGAACTTTAGTCATTCTTCAGTGACACAAGTGGCTTCTTTGTTGAATCAAAGAAGACTTCAATGGTTTTCAAATGCTATAAAAGTAGTTTTTAGGGGTTTTTTTTTTTTGTGTGTGTGTGTGTGTGTATGTGCATGCTAGTCACAATATAAAGAGCCCTGGTTAAAAGTGTTTGGCTGCTAACCAAAAGGTTAGCAGTTCAAACCCACCAGCTGCTCTGCAGGAGAAGTATATGGCAGTCTGCTTCCATAAAGATTATAGCCTTGGAAACCCTACAGGGCAGTTCTACTCTGTTCTGTAGGGTTGCTATGAATCAGAATCATCTTGATGGCAGTGGGTTTGTTTTTGGTTTTGGATTCACAATATAATGGCTACAGATGTGGCACAATTTTAAGTTTAATTGCATTATTAACATCTTCTCCATCAATTTCCTAAGGGTTGTTGTTGTTAAGAGGAGCTCTGGTGGTCTAGTGTTTAAAGGATTTGGCTGCTAACCAAAAGCCTGATGGTTCAAACCCACCAGCTGCTCCGTGGGAGAAAGATGAGGGCGTCTGCTTCTATAAAGATTTACAGCCTTGGAAACCTGTCTTAAAAGATCGATTGTGTCATTTTCATGGTGAAATCTACTGTGAGCTA
Organism: Orycteropus afer afer; assembly: GCF_000298275.1. Classification (NCBI taxonomy): domain Eukaryota; kingdom Metazoa; phylum Chordata; class Mammalia; order Tubulidentata; family Orycteropodidae; genus Orycteropus; species Orycteropus afer. The sequence continues at coordinate 60,512 of NW_006922204.1, forward strand.
CAAAGTAGTTGAAAGGGAGTTATCTTCAGGGTGTGGCCTGCTTCCAGTATATATGGAGAAGTTTGGGAAAGGTTGCTAGCTTTCGGACGCAATTGGATCCTGTATTTGGCCAAGACATCATCTCCACTTCTTGGATTTGAACCAGTGGTAGGCCATGCTGTCTGCTGATCTTGGAATTGTGCCCTTTTACCTACTGACCTTGGGTTTGTCAGCCTCAGCAGCCAGCAGCTGCATGAGTAAGGAGATGCCTCCAATTCCAGTGGGCCTGGAACAAGAGGCAGAGCTGAAGCCCAAGGTTGAGGGGCCTTCACCCAGCCCCCAGAGCTGGCACTCTGAAATCAAACTTACAGCCTCCTAAACTGTAAGAGAATAAATTTCTGTTTTTTAAAGGCAAAAAAAAAAAAAAAAAAGATCGATTGTGACTCAGAATCGACTTGATGGCAATGAGTTTGAGTTTTCTCTAATTGTTGTTAGATGCTGTCAAGTTGGTTCTGACTCATAGCGACCCTGTGTACAACAGAAGGAAACGATATGGTGGGAGTATGTACACCTCTAGCCTTAGGAAACTGGTGGACATGTACAGTAGCCCCCCATTATGTTTCCACCATACAGGTATAATAGGCATAATTAAGCTCGAGAGCATGGATAAAAGTGAAACGTAGTAAAATAATTAGGAAGCAATGGGTTTTGAGTGTTTATTTCCTTTGTTTTAAATATAATTTATATAAATGTAATTTTATGTCATTCAATTTTTAATAATGACTATATTTAACAATTGGCTTGTGAAATTCCTGAAAATTTAACAATTGGCTCTGACAAGCTGCTGTGAGCAGGCTGTAGCACGCCACTGCTCTGATGCCATATCCAGTCCTTTTTATACCCACCACAGTTGTCTCTACATCATTGGGGCTTCCATGGATAATCAGGAGGAAATTGGGTCTTAAGTGTCATCCATTAAGAAGGGTAACTTTAGAGTATCCTAGTCGCAATATTCCACTTTACCAACATTGCAGAACAGCTGTTCTATGGTTTAGTTAAAAGAAAAAAAAGAAGAAATTCCTTTAGTACTGGAATCCATGTAAACATGTGGTCCTTTTGACTATGAAGATGATGCTCTGAAAGAATTATTGTACGTCATTACAATTTGGGACACATGCTGAAACCTCTGTCAGGGTACATTCACACACACACACACACATTAGATATTTATTGCCAGGTGCTGTTTATGCCTGTATATCCCACATGTATCATTCGCTGCTGCCACAGTCATGACATATAACAAGCTACCCCAAAAAATCATTCATTATGTTAAAACAATAATCATTTCTTCTCCTATGTACCTGGTGATTGGCTTATCTAGGCTAGTCTTGACTGGGCTTGATTCTAAGGTGCAGGTTGAGCCTAGGTCTACTCCAAGTGTCTCTCATCCTATTTGGACCAGCAGGCTACCTGGCTGTTTTGGCCCTCAGTGCTGCTCTAACAGAGAATAGCACAAGTTGGTGGTTTTAACAAACAGGAGGTTATTCTCTTACAGTTTAGGAGGCTGGAAGTCTGAATTCAAAGTGCCAGTTCTAGGGACTGGGTGAAAGTTCTTCAACCTTGGGCTTCAGCTCTGCCTCTTGTTCCCGGCCCACTGAAGCTGGAGGTTTCTCTTAACTCAGACAGCTGCTGGCTGCTGAGACTTACAAACACAAAGTCGACAAGTGACATGGCACAGTCCCAAGATTATTAAGCAACACAGCAGGCTGCTAGTTCAGTTCCAGAAACAGTCCCAAGATCAGCAGGCAACATGGCAGGCTGCTGAATGAAGACTCAGATAAATGCAGGATCCAAGCATGCCAGAAAGCTCAGAGAACTTTCTCCAAGTTTCTCCTTGGATACTGGAAGCAGACCACATCCCTAAGGCAGCTACTCAGCTGCTCATAGTAGATTCCACTGTGGAGTTGATTACCAGTCTCATCATGAGGAATACTACATCCAGCTGCCCAGCCACTCAACCAGGCCCAGCCAACTTGACACATAACTTAACTACCATACAGGCCCATGTTCTGTTCATGACAATGACAGAAGCACAAGGGAGTAAGCCCAACTGCAAAGCCACAGTTCAAGCCTCTGCTTGCATCACATCTGCTAACATCCCATTGGTCATAGTGTGTCACATGTCCAAGACCAATAGCAATGGGGTGGGAAAATATACTTCTAGTGACAGGAATTGCAGTCTCAAGACAAAGGGTATGGATGTGGAGAGAATGATAATGCAATCTGCCATGCCACATGTTTATAAATCATCCAGGAATCAGTTTTTTGACCCTGAATTCATTGTTCAAAACTGCTTAGCTATGACCTATATAAGATGGAGAAGGCAAATAATTGCTATTCGAATATGATACCACAGAAGACACAGTTATTATACCTGGAAATGTGCTGAATGTATTCCTCATTTCTCCATTATATTGCTCAGCTATTCACTGGGTCAGCCATTTTTCTGCCCATCTTCCCTGCCATGCTTAACCACACACAGCGAGCACCTATCATCCATCTTTGGATTCCCAGTGGCTGCCACCACCTCCATTCCAAAAGGTCAAGGGAGAAACAGGAAATTCTTGATGTTACAGTGTTGCGGTAGTGGGCACACACGGGCTTAGCAGGCAGCCTGACTGGTTTGAAATCCATACCTTTCACAAAGCAGCCATGTTAATTGGGGGAAACTTCTCTGAATTTCAATTCCCTTATTCAGAAAGGGAGACTAATTCTAGATCTCTCACAGGGTGTTGTGTGGTTTAAATAACACATGGTTAACGCCCATCGTGGTGCCTAACACATCAAAGACACTTGAGAAATGTTTTTGGTTGAGAGACAATGTCATCAAATATCTTGGATTAATTTTTAACTCTAGATTTTAAATCTAGATTGTGACTTCAAAACCTATAGAGACACATTAGAATATAAGCTATTTTCTGTCTCTTGGAAAATGCCCATTTTCTTTCAATAAGATATAGAGTATCAGCCAGTTGTCAGAGTAACCTTGGACTGCTGTGTGAAGTGACAAATTCTGAGAACTGATTCCTTTGCACCTGGATGCCACCCAAGGGTTACTCCATCCTCAATCTAGTTCTCAAACCTCTGCATTCTTCTTCCTGTTCACTGCTGGGTTGTGGGCACCCACCCATAATACACACACACACACACACACACACACCTTCTGCAAACAGTTACATCTCCAAAATGGAGCACATTGTCTACCAAGGCCCAGTCAAGGAATTCTGGTGGTGATGACCTTATGGGCTTAACATGACTCACTGCCAAACCTGGAACTAACACAGCCTTCCCCTGCCTTTAGTATTGATTCTGCTTTATGAAAATGCATTGACAGTAGATCTTAGTGGAGGAAGTATGCTTGTTTGAAATAAACCCCTGACTCACTTACCTCACTTAAAATTCAACTCATTGAACATTTGTAGGAAATCTTCAAAGAAGGAATTGGAACTCCAAAGTGAAACCTAGGGGTGAGAAAGATTGAAGTACCAAATGAAGGTCATTAGGCTTTTCAGAGGTGGTAAACCCACTTCCAAGGAGCTCTGGGGGCCCAGTGGTTAAGTACTCAGCTACTAACCACAAAGTCAGTGGTTTGAACCCACCAGCCACTCCATGGGAGAAAGATAAGGCAATCTTCTTCTGTAAAGATTTCAGCTCGAAACCCTATGGGGCAGTTTACTCTGTCTATAGGGTCACTGAGCTGGAATCAACTCTAGGGTAATGTTTTTGTTTGTTTTTTTAAAAAAATCTGCCTGGAGAAAAACTATGGTGAAGAATATTCTGAGTCTTCTCACCTTGACCCTCCCTCCCTCCTATCCCATCCACTGAAAAAAGAGAAGGATTGTAGTTGGCTGTTTGGTCATTATTTTTTCTTATTCCTCCTTTAGCAAACTCATGATACACAGCATTTGAAGATTGTTGGCAGGGGGGTGGGGTGGGAAATTTTGCATCAGAAGAACAAGAGTCTTCTGGCAGGGAAGCACTGTCAGCACTAAGCCTTCTCCCTGACATTGAGAGATGAACTCTGTTGAGATAGACCTGGTTGACACAGAGCAACAAGGACCCTGCAATGCAGTTACTATGTAGGGCTAGGAGAGATTGATGCAGTGGACTGGCCACAACTCTGAATCAGAAGCCATGTTCCTGGGTGTGGGGTGTGGAGTGCCAATTAACTCATCCCAGTGAAATTTTCCTGGGGACATGTCTGGCCTGGAAAAGTGGCTATGTGGATGGGTCCAAAGAGCCCTAGTCACTGGGTTTGTTCTTTCCCACAGCACATGGCTTCTTAGTCTATACCTCTTCTTTGGCAGCTATAGTTGGGACAAGTGGTCCTAACAGTTCAATGTTACCCTGGCCTGGTGGTCTGGTGGATTGTTGTATGCTCCATTGAGAGGGTGCTGTGAGTTCTGGCTTCCACAAAGAGAAGCAGGAATTTGCAGGCCAAGACATCAAAAGTCCCTAGGGATTCCTGTCTTATAAGGGGACAGCAATAAAAAGTAAATAGATGGATTTCTACTGGTCTGGGTATTTCATTCTGGACAACAGTGAGGAACCCTCTCTTGAATTGGAAACCAAAGTCTGACATTCCTATTGCGGAGGAAATATGGGACAAGAAAAAACATGAATATGAAAATGTCTTTGCTGATGTATTCTCAAATGCTAATGGAATTTGACGTGCACCATCATATTATATTTTTTTGAGGTACAGATTTTTTTAAAGGTAGCCTCAATGTAAGAACAAAATATTAAGGGATGACTGAAATTATGAGTCTCTGAACAATTGTTGTGAAAATAAGTTGAAACTTCACTAGAGAGGGAGTTTGTCCAAATTGCAGTAACCCTGAAATTCATGGCACCATCTGTTTTCTCTCTTGAGATTAAAGAGTGGACTCACTGTATAGTAGTTACCATTGTCCATTACATAATGAAAAGAAGTGGGCAGATTTTGTCAGTGAAATCTGTTCTAATATTCATGCAGATGACATTTTTGTTCTCAATGGCATTTCTATTCCCTTACCCTTCTAGGGAGATTTCTGATAACCATAAATATTTTTCATCATGCCAGTCTAGGATATAGCACACTATATCAGAACTTATGGAGATTTCTGATCACAGTGAATAGATTATACACGATATTTCAGCCTCACAATTACAAAGTTGACAATAAGAGATGGTGGTATTAACAAAGGGAAAGGACATGGCTGATTATCTGCCCAATATCCATTTCTCAGCTCAAGAGGGGAATCCTGATTAATCTAAGCCAAACAGCACATGGCAATGGCCCGAGTGAAGGAAAGCTCTCCTTTAACAAGGAAGCCTGTTGCCCAAACTGCCATCCAGACGGCCATCTTGTGCCCATGAGAGGAATCAGCTTCAGGATAAGTCAACACCAAGCAAAGTAGGGAAATGGGGACAGACTGGAGCACATCTGGCTCTGTACGAGATGGACTTCTAGATATGTAAGGTAAAACGTTTCCTTACTGATTAAGTCAGTTTGAGTCAGAGTTTTCTGACTTGCAACCAAATTGTTCCAAACTGGCAGGCATCCTGGCTCCTGTGAGTCTCCCTGCCTTTCTCCATGACCAAGAGTGGCAAGTAGGCACTAGAGTTGAGCCACACCCCAAGGACCCTTCATGAAAGCTCTGAGGGCAAGGAGCAATGTTCTAAGGAATTCCCCCAAAGGGATCGTGCCTGAGAGCTAGTACTCTCTCATTAGGTTGAGTTTGGGATTGGTTATGGCCACACTCAGACAGAGGCTATCCTGACATACAACCCTCTGAAGGAAATAAAAGCTCAAGACTGGAACCAAAGCTGTCTGAGGAGAGGGTAAAGGGTCAAAAATTACCTTGGAACTGATCCAAAAACAAATCAGGGGCGTCCTTTTAGAAAACAAACAGCTACACACACTATTCATTTTCTGTCTCCTCATGGTTGTTGTCATGGAGTAACAGAAATTACCTCTTGTGTCTTTTAAAATACAAGTACTACATACATCTTTTCATCTGATTGTAGAAACATAAAATCTAATGGCATGCAGTACCTTGGAAAGAAAAGTAGGATTAGATTCCAAATTTCAGGCTTCCAAGTCAGGCATCTGTGCCCTCTGGTGTTTCCATGGAAACTGAGTTTGGTTTGAGTGGTTTAGAGGTACCCATCCATGATGTTTGTGGAGTTTCATAGATACCACCACCACCAGTTGCCATAGAGTTGATTTCAACTCATGGTGGCTCCATGTGTGTCAGGGTACAACTGTGCTCCAGAGAGTTTTCATGACTGTGATCTTTTGGAAGCAGATCGCCAGCCCTTTCTGCCAAGGCACCTCTGGGTGGGTTCAAATCAACAACCTTTCAGTTACTAGCCCAGCATTCAACTGTTTGTGCTATCCAGGGACTCCTCATTGATATATCTCCCTTATCAGAGACTTGCTCATCAGTGAAATAATGGACTTTTGTGGGGCAGGACCTGGTACCTGTAACACACTGCTGGTAAATGACAAATATTCTGCTGATATTTGACCAAACTGCCCTTATTTCCATGGCGATCAGAGATAACTGCCTTTCATTTGGTTCCAAAAAGTACAGAAAATGAAGCATTTGAGTAATGGCCATGGAGGTGCACTACCCAGATCTCACTTCAAGAGAGAACTTGTCATTCAGCTGTAAAGAGTATAGTTAGTTGTTAGCACCTTCAGCCAATAACTGAGCATGGGCCTGGGTGGTGGGGTTGGGGGACAGTAGTACTAGGGCCTGGACATTTCTGCCCAACGCCCGACTCCTCTGATGGGCACACCTGTTCCAGAAGCTGGCTAAGACTTTCTCAGACCTACACCACGATCTGAAGCTCTCTGTGCCTCACCCTCACCTTTCTTTTCTCAAGAGTCAGAGCTACATTGTGGTCTGAAGATTTCCTCTGCCCAAGTCTATATTCTTCCCCTTTTATTTTTCACGGGTGCTATCCCCTCCCCCCTCCACTGATAAACCTCTGACACTCTTAACTCTGTCACATCTGCTTCCTCCAGGTTCCCACTGACATAATTTACATTATTCATTTTCTCCTTGTTCCCAGAAAAAAAAAATTCAGACTGTTTTTTTCCATTCCCTTATACCAAGACCAAACCAAACTCACTGCTGTCAAGTCGGATCCGACTCATCACGACCTCTCCTTGGGTTTCTGAGGGGGTATCACTAGGGAAGTAGATTGCCCAACCTTCCTTCTGAGGAGTGGCTGGTGGAATTGAACCACCAGGCTTCTGGTTAGCCGTCAAATGCCTTAGGCACTACACCACCACAGGAAACTTAATTGTTCTTTGTTCCCTCAACCTCACTATTCCTTTATCCCCCCATTTCCAGGAGTGCAGAGGTCTGCATTCACTATGTGGTCACTAGGGTCACAAAATTTCACAGCCAGAGGGACCTGAGGATTTTGTAGTGATTTTTACTTTCTTTGGGTCTCAGAGCCCATGATGAAAGTCAAAGGATCCCCTTCACCCATGTTTGCAGCATGGACACCAGATTAAGCCACCTGACTTCTAGCCAAGACTAGCCCTCATTTTTGGGAGGAGGAATGGGGGCCTGACAAGAAAAGACTTGTGCAAAAGGTCTTCCAGCTCCCAGCCCAGCACAATTTGCAAGTTATATAAAGTGGAGCCAGAATGTCTGCCTTGGGTTTTGTAGTAAAATAATATGTGATATGCTCTGATGATGTACAACACTGAAAAAAGATTGTTGCCCAGCAAGCAGGTGTATTCAGTAAAGATAGCCACCCAGCTGGGCCATTATTGACCATTAAACCCATTGCCTCTGAGTCAGGGTGACCCCATGTGTTACAGAGTAGAACTACTCCGTAGAGTTTTCTTGGCTATGATCTTTATGGAAACAGATCAACAGACCCTTTCTTTCGTGTTGTTTCTGGGTGGGTTTGAAATGCCAGCCTTCACCAAAACAAAAACCAAACTCACTGCCGTTGAGTTGGATCCAGCTCATAGCAACCCCCGCCTTGGGTTTCCGAGGTGGTATCTCTATGGAAGTAGATTGCCCAACCTTCCTTTCGAGGAGTGGCTGGTGGCTTTGAACTGCCAGCTTCCTGGTTAGCAGTAAAATGTCTTAGGCACTATGCCACCAGAGCTCCCTTTAGGTTAGTAATAGAGTGCAAACTGTTGCACTGTCTGGGGACCTTATCCACCCTTGCTGTTGTTCTTAGTTGCCAATAAGTTGATTCCAACTCACAGTGACCCCCATGTATGCAGAGTAGAACTGCTCCATAGGGGTTTCAAGGCTATGGCCTTTTGGAAGCAGATTTCTAGGCCTTTCTTCCTATGTGCTTCTGGTTGGGCTCAAACTGCCAACCTTTTGTAGTTGAGTAGTCAAATGTGTTACTGTCTAAGCCAGCCAAGGCTTTCCTATCAACCCTTAGGGTCACAGAATTCCATTGCCAGAGAGATCTGAGGATTTCATAGTGATTTTGACTTTCTTTGGGTCTCAGAGCCCATGATGAAAGTCAAAAGACCCGCTTCACCTATGTTTGCAGCATGGACCCCAGATTAAGCCCCCTGACTTCTAGCCAAGCCTAGCCCTCATTTTTGAGAGGAGGAATGGAGGCCTGACAAGAAAAGACTTGTGCAAAAGGACTTCCAGCTCCCGGCCCAGCATAAAGGGGTGGGGTGGGCAAAGGGGGTGGCTCTAATAGTGTTTAGGACTTCTTTGTTGAATGAAGAAGACATTGCTGATCATTGCCATGGATAGCATTGCTGGACTCCCTTTGCTAATTTAGATTCTCTCCTACCTTAACCAGTAGCTCTGGTGGCATAGTGCCTAAGGCATTTGAATGCTAATCAGAAGGCTGGTGGTTCAAACCCACCAGCCACTCCTCGAAGGAAAGGTTGGCCAATCTACTTCTGTAGTGATACAGCCTTGGAAACTCAAGGAGGGGTCGCTATGAGTTGGATCCGACTCCACAGCATTGGTTGCATTTGCTACCTTAACCTGTCCCTAACAAACTATGAGTCGGATCTGACTCGATGGCACATAACAACAACAGCAAACTTTGGGACTCTGGAGAAACCTCACATGCTCTCTGGCTTTGGTATCTTCATCACTAACCTTCTTGGGGATTTGAGCTTGATCCTAATGATAAGCCACAATTTATTGAGCATTTTACTAAACACTTCATGTGCACAATATCATTTAATCCTCATAAACGCACTATGAAGCAGATACTTTCCTTAGTTCCATTTCATGGATGAGGAAACTGGGCCTAAATGGGTTTACAGCCTTGTCCAAGAGGGTCAAAATCAGAGCTTCCATTTGAGCAGAGCTCTGGCCAACTCCAGGGCGCTTGTTGTTAAACCCTGTATCTCCATCTTTATGGAAAATTCCAGCTTTAATCTGCTATTATTCTGTGATTCAACCTTGATACTTCAGAAAGAATCGAGTGCCCTCTTTATTCCTGTAAGACCTATAATTGCCTACCAAACTGCACTCTTTCTGATCTTGGCCCAGTGTGGCATAATGACACTTGTACCTGTTGGACAGGGAAGACTGTGAGGATTATCGAGGTGATGATTGGCAAGTGTTTTGAGCCTGTTTTTAATAAAACCTTGTTCTCATGGACTTCCATATGGGAAAAGAATTATTTTTAATAGGAGTGAGAAACTGATGAGCACTCAATAGCAAGAAGCATTTTGTTTTCAGAGCTATCATTTTGTTTAATCATTTCCAACCTGAATAATCAGTATAACAAGTGAGTCTCAAATCTGTTAGTCAACCAAAAGGCAAACGTTTTCATAACCAGGATATAGGAGAGCTTTACAGCCTTTAAATAATATAATCTGAGAGTACCCCCTGCTATTTTACCAACTGACAGGATAAAATACGTGGGTTTTAATCATTATACTGTGATAGTTGGGACAGCCAGCTGATAGAAAGCATATGTCAAGTTTATTCCCAGGGAAAATAAATAAGCTTAGAACCATGTAGCGTGTTTATTTTATTTATAGGCAATCCCTGGGTTATGAACATCCAACTTACATACAACATGTAGTTATAAACCAACCTCCCATTAAGCCTATTATATTAAAAATTGGAAATACAGACAATGATTAATCATAACAAATGGGAGCTACTTTGTGACATGTATCAAAGCATTATTATTATTATTACTGTATTATTGTGTTAAAGCTATTTTAGTGTATATGGAAGTGTTACTAGAGGAGCACTAGTGGCACAGTGGTGAAAACACTTGGCTGCTAACCAAAAAGTTCAGTAGTTCGAACTCACAAGCTGCTCCATGGGAGAAAGATGTGGCAGTTTGCTTTAGTGAAGATTTACAGCCTTGGAAACCTTGTGGGGCCCTTCTACTCTGATAGGGTTGCTATGACTCAGTGGGTGGTGGGCAATGGTGGGAAGTGTTTCTTTAATGTTTTTCATGCATAGAAAGGTACACTATATACTATATATTATGACAAATATTTGACTGACATTAGATATGAACCATCTAACCGTACCAACTTACATACAAATTGGACTTAAAGGCAGACCTAAGAATGGAATGCATTAGTGATCTATGGACTACCTGTGTATGTTTTCAACTCAATTGCTAAAGATTAAGAATTCAAATGCTATAAACATCTCATTCAAATAATGCCCTGTTGTAAAAATGATATACTATGTCCACTAGAAGATACAAACAGAGCTTATGGAAGTTAAGTGCAGGGGCCTGGCTTCCAGCTCTTCTCACGCTCCAAGGAGACATAAAAACATATTTTGGCCTAGACCTTATGTCTACTAACTGCAGTGTTATTCCTCCCTGGGGCATTCACTGCTTTAGACATTTTGACACACCTCATATTCCTGCTTTCTCTCTTAAGGGACTTTGGAATTTCCCTCCTAAACTTACCCATAGTTTTCTATCATTATTTTTTTAAAACTTTTTATCGTGATTTGGCTGAAAATTTTCAGAGCAAATTGGTTTTTCATTCAACAATCCACACACATTTTGTTTTGTGACATTGATTACAATCCCCACAAGGTAACAGCTCTCTTTCCACTTCGTCCTTGTGTTTACCCTTTCCAATGGTCTTTCTTTCCCATCCCTTTCTGTCTTCTGAGCTCTATCCCTGAGCAAATGCTGCCCTTCTGATCTCATACGAGTGGTTGTTCTAAGGAGCGCGTACCTCCCTCCTGCTATTGTTCACCTTATAGGCCTGTATTTTTATTATTATTATTATATTATTATATTATTATTATTGGCTGAAAATTGAGCCATGGGAGTGAGTTTGGTCCCAGGCTTGAACAGTATCTAAGGGCCATAATCTCAGAGGTTCTACCAGTCTCTGTCAGACAGGTAAGCCTGGTCTTTTTTTATGATTTTAAGTTTTGTTCCACATTTTTCTCCCACTTTATTCAGGACCTGCTCTTGTGATTCCTTTTAGAGCAGTCTTCAGTGATAGCCAGGCACCATCTAGTTCTGGTCTCAGGTCACGGAAGCTGGGTTCTCATGGTCACTTAGTCCCTTGGACTAATTACTTCCATGTGTCCTTTTAATTTTCTTCACTCTTCTTTGCTTCAGTTAGGGGGAGACCAATAGTTGCACCTTAGATGGTTGCTCACAAACTTTTAAAACCCCAGTGACTACTCACCAAAGTAGAATATAGAACATTGTCTTTGTGGACTATGCTATGCCAATTGACCTTAGTGTCCCCCAAGACTATAGTCCTGACCCCCCAATCCCCAGGGACTCATTCCCTCAAGGTGTTTGGTTATGACTAAGAAGTTTTCATAACTTTGCCCCCTCTATATGCTCTACTATGTTCATGGATGTATTGACAGCACATATATAAATATATAGGTAGAGATATCCTCTGTCAAACCTCTATATATTCTTGGGTATAGTTTCATTTGCCTTTCCATTCCTATTCAGTTTGTGTGTCTATCTATATATCCACTCATAGATTATTGTTATTACTATTATTGCTGGATTGTGTATGTAATAATATTTACCTTTTCCTCTGGTTATCTAGTGCCGCTCTAACAGGAATACCACAAGTGGATGGCTTTAACAAACAGGGGTTTACTTTCTTACAGTTTAGAAGGCTAAAAGTCCAAGGGGCCTGGGTGAAGGCCCCTTGACCTTGCACTTTAGCTCTGCCTCTTGCTCTTGGCCCACTGAAACTGGAGGCTTCTTTTAACTTAGGCAGCTGCTGGCTGCTGAGGCTGACAAACCCAAGGCCAACAAGTTTGATGGCACAATCCCAGGATTATCAATAACATAGCAGGCCACTAATTCAAGTCCATTAACAGTCCCAAGATTGGCAGACAACATGGCAGGCCATCAAGATGAAGACTCGGCTAAATGTAGGATCCAGATGTGCCAAAAGCTAGAGACCTTGCTCAAAGCTTCTCATATACTCGAAGCAGACCACATTTCTAAGGCAACTACTCAGCTGCTCACAGTAGATTCCACTATGGAGTTGATTACCAGTCTCATCATGGGGAATAAATACATCCAGCTGCCCCCAGCCACTCAAAACCAAGCCCAGCCAAGTTGACACACAACCTTAACTACCACAACTTTGTTGCCTTTAACTCTTGTGTTTCTCCCAGTGTCTTCTTTTGCCTTAATCATCATGTGCTGAGATCCCTCTTATTGTACATTGCCTTTCCCTTCACCCAAATTAATATGCCCTTCCTGCCCCTCCCACCCCTGCTACCTTTCAAAGAATGCTTTCTATATTTTTACAGTAGTAGTCTCATACAATATTTGCCCTTTTCTGATTAACTAATTTCGCTCAGTATACTGTCCTCTAGGTTCACTTGTGTTATGAGGTATTTCCAAAATCCATCATTATTCTTTAATGTTGGGTAGTATTCCATTGCGTGTATGTACCATAGTTTGCTTGTACATTAATCCATTGATGGGCACTTAGGTTTCCATATTTTTGCTATTGTGAACAATGCTGCTATGAACATGGGTGTGCCTATATCTGTTCACATAATGGCTCTTATTTCTGTAGGATATATCTCTTATTAGTGGTATTGCTGGATCGTATGGTATTTCTATTTCCAACTTTTTAAGGACTTGCCATATTGTTTTCCACAGTGGCTATACCACTTTGTAGCCCCAACAGCCCCAACAACAGTGTATGAGGGTTCCAATTTTTCCACATCCTTACTGGCATTTGTTGTGGGTTTTTTTTTTTTTT
>NW_006922204.1:74280-81113 GCF_000298275.1 Orycteropus afer afer
GGGTTTGAACCGCCAGCCTTTTGGTTAGCAGTCAAGTGCTTTAGCCACTATCCTACCAGAGCTCCTAGTCTATAGGTTCTCTTTTCACTCTTTTAGTGAAGCCTTTTGATGCATAAATGTTTAATTTTCAGGAGGTTCTAGTCATCTAGTTTGTCTTCTGCTGTTCATTCATTTTTCACTATGTTTGATAATGTACCTATACCATGTATTAGGGCCCCTAAGTTGGCTCCTATATTTTCTTTGATGATCATTATTGTTTTAGGTTTTAGGTTTAGGTCTTTGATCTATATTTAGTTATTTTTTGTATATGGTGAAAGATATGAATCCTGTTTCACATTTTTGCAGAGGATATCAAGTTTTGTGAGTATCATTTGTTAAAGAGACTATTTTTTAATGGGTTTCAGTCCTTTGTCAAATATCAGCTTATAGGTGGATGGATTTACTTCTGGGTTCTCAATTCTGTTCAATTGATCTATGTGTCTGTCACTGTACCAGTACCAGACTGTTTTGACTACTGTGGCTGTAGATTTTGAGATGAGAGAGTGTGAGGCCTTTCCTTTCCATACAAGGTTAGTGATTAATTTCCCCATCTCTTTAAAGAATCTGGTTCGAGATTGCATTTTATCTGTAGATTGCTTTGGGTAGTATTTCCATTTTCAGTATGTTAATTCTTCCCATCCACAAGCATGGTATATTCTTCCAGTTATGTACATCTGTTTTGGTTTCTTTTAGTAGTGTTTCATAGTTTTCTCTGAATAGATCTTTTTTTTTTTTTCTTTCTTTCAAATCTCTGGTTAGGTTTATTCTTGAATACTTCACCATTTGGGTGACTTTTGTAAATGGTATGGTTTTCTTGATTTCCTTCACAGAGTTCTCTTTGTCAATGTAAAGCAATCCTACTGATTTCTGTATGTTGATTTTGTGCCCTGGCCCTTTACTGAATCCTCCTATTACTTCCAATAGTTTTCTTGTTGAGTCTCTGGAATTTTCTATGTATAGGATCCTATCATGTGCAAATAGAGATGGCTGTACTTCCTCTTTGCCAATTTGGATGCCTTTTATTTCTCTTTCTTTTCTCATTGCTATAATTGTACTTCCAAGCCAATATTGAATAGGAGTGATGATAAAGGGAGACCATCCATGTCTGGTTCCCGTTTGCAAGGGGAATGTTTTCAGTCTCTCTTTGTTGAGACTGATGTTGGCCATTGGTTTTGTATATATGTCCTTAATTATGTTAAGGAATTTTTATTTTGTTGAGCAGTTCTATCAGGAATGGGTATTGGATTTTGTCAAATGCCTTTTCTGCACTATTGATATGATCGTGTGGTTCTTTTCCTTTGTTTTATTTATGTGGTTGGTTACATTGTTTTCTAATGTTGAATCATCTTTGCATACCTAGTAGAAATCCCACTTGGTCATGATATATATGGAGCTCTGGTGGCGTAGTACCTAAGGCATTTGACTAACCAGAAGGTTGGCAGTTCAAACCCACCAGCCACTCTGCAGAAGGCAGATGGGGCAATCTACTTCCATAAAGATTTACTGCCTCAGAACCCAATGGGGGTCGCTCCGAGTCAGAATTGACTCAATGGCAGTGAGTTTGGGGTTTTTTTGTTATATAAATATATATCTTGTTGGATTCTATTGACTAGGATTTTGTTGAGAATTTTTGCATCTATGTTCATGAGCGATACTTGTCTATAATTTTCTTTTTTTAGTGGTGTCTTTGCCTAGTTTTGGTATCAGTGTTATTCTCACTTCATAGAATGAGTTCAGGAATATTCCATCATTTTCTATGTTCTGAAATATTTTTAGTAGAATTGGTGTCAACTCTTTCCTGAATGTTTGGTAGAACTCACTTTTTGTTGTTGGGAGTTTTATTTATTTATTTTAATGACCTGTTCAATTTCTTCCTTTGTGATTGAGTCTATTAAAATTTTCTACCTCAGATTGTATTAGTTTGGGTAGACAGTGTGTTTCTAGAAATTTGCCCATTTCTTCTAGGTTTTCAAATTTGCTGGAGTACAGTTCTTCATAGTATCCTGTTATTATCCTTTTTATTTCAGTTGGTTCTTTTGTAACACCACCTATTTCATTTCTTATTCATGTTATTTGCAACTTCTACTTCTTTTCCTTTGTTAAATTTGCCAGCAGTTTGTCAATTTTCTTAATCCTTTCAAAGAACCAACTTCTAGTCTTGTTGATTCTATTGTTTTTCTGTTTTCTGTTTAATTTATTTCTGCCTGAATCTTTATTATTTCCTCTCTTCTGATGACTATAGGTCTTTTATTATTTTTTAATGTCTGCCTCTCTGGTAGCATAGTGCCTGAGGCACTTGACTGCTAACCAGAAGGCTGGTTGTTCAAACCCACCAGCCACTCCTCTGAAGGAAGGTTGCGCTATCTACTTCTGTAGTGATACCACCTCAGAAACCCAAGGAGGGGTCACTATGAGTCGGATCTGACTCGACGGCAGTACATTAACTTACCTTTTTAATCTCCCATCATACTGTAAATTTCATGTTGATGTATCCAATACCTAATGAGAAGCTGGACACATAGTAAAACCAAAAACCAAATTCACTGCAGTGGAGTCCGATCCAACTCATAGCGGCCCCTCTTTGGGTTTCTGAGACAGTATCACTACAGAAGTAGATTGATGAATCTTCATTCCAAGGAGTGGCTGGTGGGTTTGAACCACCAGCCTTCTGGTTAGCAGTCAAATGCATTAGGCACTATGCCACCAGAACTCTCAATAAATACTTGTGAGTTTATGTATTTTAGGGGATGGGAAGGAATCGGCAAGAATAGAAAAACCACTTTAATAAGATTCAAGATCTTGTCTCATTTTTCTGGTCCCTCTGTAAAAACACATATTTCTCAGCTAGGTTCTGACTGTAGACATTTGTGCTGGGAGAGTTTGTGTGGCTTCTGGAGATGATTTGAAAAAACTCAGAATACATTCCAGTAGCTCTTTCTTCAACACTGCACTCCTTGGCATTGAGGGAGCCTTTAGCAGAGTTGGGAAGGGTGTGAAGTTTGTCTTTAGTCCTCTGATTCCACTTAGTTCATGCCCAAGACCATAGGCGTATGGTGCAGTGGCATAAAGTGGGATTTTGAGTGAGAAAGGTCTTAACTCAGATCCTAACTCACTGTTTACTGGTCATGTGGATTGCGGCTACCGTGGCAGCCATGAAAGTTTAAGACTCAGATCTCTGGCTTCGGGAGTATAATTGACTGAAAGCTCCATTCCTGCCCCTCTGGATCCAGCACTGCATTTGCCCTGAGGCTGTGCTTCCCATAGGCTGCTCCCAGCCAATGACTGAGTATGTTCAGGGTTCTAGTGCAGGCCTTTCATAGGAAATGCTGATCTTCTCCAATGGGTGACTTTGACTCCGGGACTCCCCATTGGCCTGGCTGGGACTCAGCAAGAGCTGCACTGCAGCCTGACTTACTTCTCAAGCCTACCTCCTTCCCTCTCTTCTCCACTCCCTGCCTTCTCCTGCTCCCACTTGTATCCTTAACAGGCATTTCCCCCTACATCTCTTGCATGTCTAATTCCACCTTGGCATCTGATTCTAGACAGACCTGGTGAATGAACACAGCTAGTCACCTAAGTTCTCTGGAACTCAGTTTTCTCACCTGTTAAATGGATACAATACAACTCATCTTTAGGGTTGCCATGAGGATCATTATGAATAATGTCAGAAAAGTGTTCACACTGTGTCACACAAAAGCTGTTATTAAACCCCAGTTATTTACCTTCACATTGCCCATTGCTGCTTCTTCCTGCTGACACCCTGTTTCTATCCAAGTGTCTTGTAGTTCTTTCTTTTAGATCTCAAGGTATCAACTAACTAGATCCCCCACTTCACCTGTGTTAATATATCAATGATAGTATTTTCCGCAGTTCCCCTGTGGCATAACCTGTAAGTCACCCTAACAAGGGAACAACTGAACTACAATCATACAATCATGCCTGGTTGAGTAGTGTTTCCTTGACACCCTCCTAAGTTCCCTTTCTGCCTCTCTAAGTTCTTATCCCCTTAAGAATGCGGGTGGGGTGGGAATAGCCGTTGGCAGTCTCTTCCTTACTTCCAATAAAAACCTGCTGTTAGAGAGGTCTTGTCAATTGGGGCTCCTTGTGTCCTACTTTGTATCTAACTGCCTATTGCTCCTGCCAGTAGGATGAGCTACCCTGGGCCTTTGTGGGTGGATGCTGTAAGGCTCCCAGGCCCCATTAGCTCTGGCTGCCTCTCCACCTGCTCTGGAATGTCCTTTTGGGGACTCCATTCCCAAATGGCAGTTTCTTCCTTCTTGGTTTGGCCTGAGGCGCTACTCCTTGTACCAAACTAATTGACCAAATAGAGTGGAACTTCTGTATCCCTCTGTGGTAGTTATGTTTGTATGTCAACTTGGCTGGGCCTGGTTGAGTGGCTGGGAAGCTGGTGGTAGTTATTACCCATGATGAGACTGGCAACCAACTCCATGGTGGGATCTACCACAAGCAGCTGAGTAGCTGCTTTGGGTATATGGTCTGCTTCCCGTATATAAGAAGCAGCTTTGGGAATGGTCTCTAGCTTATGGCACGCATGGACCTTGCATGTAGTCATGTTGTTGTTCATCAGCCTGCCATGCTCTGCCGACCTGGGGACTTACAATGGACTTAAATTAATGGCCTGCCATGTGGTTTGGTAACATCGGGACTGTGCCTTTTGACTTGTCAACCTTGGGCTTGGCAGCCTCAGCAGCCAGCAGCTTTCTGAGTAAAGAAAAGTCTCTAGTTTCAGTGGGCCAGAAGCTGGAGGCAGAGCTGAAACCCAAGGCTGAGGGGCTTTCACCCAGCCCTTAGAGCTTGGCACTTTGAACTTGGACTTAAAGCCTCCAAATTGTAAGAATAAACTCCTGTTTGTTTAAGCCATCCCATTTGTGGTATATTTCCTGTCAGAGAGGCACTAGGTAACCAGAACACCCTCCAACCATGCACTCTTCAAGCATAGTGCATAGAAGAAGCTTAGTTGGTATAGTATAGGCAAGTGATAGGCAAAGCCACCCTCTCCTCTGGTGCTAGAGGCCCTCGAAGGGTCTCTTTTGCTCCAAACCTCTCTGGACTAGCCTACAGCAACTCATAGTGGCCTAATCCCCCAGGATAGATTATGGGATTGATTCAATTTGACTTTTAAATTAGGACTAAACTGAGTGTCTTGGCTTCATTCCTGACTGAATTGAACTTCCTGAACCTTCTGGAATCTCTGAGATCCCCCAACCCTAACTCTTCCTTTCAGTATTTTCTGTTACATTGTTACATGTTAAAGCCCCAAGTAATATTTTTCAAGAACCATCTTCCTGTGTATAGCCCAATAGCCTAGGAACTACCTCTTATATAGTGGGTTAAAAGAAGCAGGGATGGCCCAAAAGAATGCAGAAAAGGCTGCCTGGACTATGTCTCTGCCTTTGTTATGTTAACACACTTTTTCTATACCCTTCAGGACCTAGGGTTGCTAAACCCAGGGTTTAGCAAATGAAAGTTTAAAAACAAAGAGTTAGATAGAGAATAAATCCCAATCATTTCCTACAGTTCAAACAATGAATAAGCCTCAGTAGGAGACACTCATATCCCTTGGTCCTCATCATCCCATGTATTCCAGTGGCTTCCTCCTCCAAATCCCTATGACTCTCAGTTTGAGGGATTTCTTGGACTTTCCCAAGCACAGGGCAAGTTGGATAGTAAATGCCCTGGGAGTAGCTTCTTAGCCAATGATGATGGGAGTTGGTATACAACTGCTCCATCTTCCTTTTCCCCAGAGTGGGACAATTCTAAGGCATGTTCTACACCGTTTTCCACTTGTTCCATTTCCTCACAGTGCTAACCTGCTCATTAACATACCCTGTATTCAGTTTCTTCCCTTCCCTGTCTCACATCTCCCCTTCTCTCCCAGTGCTCCCTGGGTCTGTTTCTCAATTAAACATCTTGCACTCAAATCCTTGTCTCCATGTCTACTTCTGGGTCAACCAAGCACAGCCCACAAAGTAAACAATATTCTCTGAAATAAGGCCTTCCCATTGCTTAGAGCAATGAACTACAAATTTTTATGCTCTTATACCTTCATTAGTACACCCCCTCCAGTATATACATGCTTATTTACTTATAAATGATGTACAATCATTAAACAGTATGTTAATTCACATTGCAACTTGGGAAAGCTTTGTATCCAAATTTTTAATAGGTACTGGGGTAATTTTGAGTCTTTGAACAATCTCTTTGCAGATAGATCTGAATAGATGGTCATTGTTTTGACTTCAACTGTGACTGACAAAGTCCCAGAAGGAGGACAAATACAACTTCTGGTATGTTTTGGTTATTTGATTCTGCTTATCTTATTAATAGGAGCTCTGGTAGCATAGTGCCTAAGGCATTTGACTGCTAACCAGGGGGCCGGCGGTTCAAATCCACCAGCCACTCCTCGGAAGGAAGGATGAGCAATCTACTTCAGTAGTGATACTGCCTCAGAAACCCAAGGAGGGGTCATTATGAGTCGGGTCCGACTCAATGGCAAATAACAGCAACAGCAACATCTTATTAATATTATTTTTAATCAGGGATTCCTTTGTGGAATTCTTCAGTCACCTGTTCATTTTGTGAGGGCTGGTTTCATTATAACTAGACCATTCATCTGTCAGTTTGTTGTACTGTAGTGGCTTGCTGCTGTGGTGCTGGAGGTTATCCCACCAGTATTTCAAGTACCAGCAGGGTCACCCATGGTGGACAGGTTTCAGAAGAGCTTGCAGACTAAGACAGACTCAAAAGAAGGAAGGGGCCATCTACTTTCAAAG
>NW_006922204.1:81213-82540 GCF_000298275.1 Orycteropus afer afer
CAGTGAAAACATTATGAATAGCAGTGAAACACTGTCTGATATATTACTGGAAAACTTTATGAATAGCCCTGACACATTGTCCAATATAGTGCCAGAAAATGAGCCCCTCAGATCAGAAGGCACTCAAAATACAACTAGGGAAGAGCTACCTCTTCTAGAGTCAACCTTAATGACGTGGATGGAGTAACACTTTTGGGACCTCCATTTGCTGATGTGGCATGACTCAAAATGGGAATAAACAGCTGCAAACACCCATTAATGATCAGAACATGGAATGTATGAAGTATGACTCTTAGAAAATTGGAAATTGTCAAAATTGAAATGGAATGCATAAAGATTGATATCCTAGGCATTTAGTGAGCTGAAATGGACTGGTTGTGGCCATTTTGAATCAGACAACCATATGGTCTACTATGCCAGAAAAGACAAATTGAAGGGGAATGGCGTGGCATTTATTGTCATAAAGAATGCTTCAAGATCTATCCTGAAGTACAATGCTGTCAGATAGGATAATATACATATACCTACAAGGAAGACCAGTTAATATGACTATTATTCAAATTTATGGACCAACCACCAAAACCAAAGATGAGGAAATTGAAGTTTTTTTTTTTTTTTACCAACTTCTGCAATCTGACATTGACCAAACATGCAATCAAGATGTATTGATTACTGCTGGTGATTGGGATACAAACGTTGGAAACAAAGAAGAATCGTGTTGGAAAATATGGCCTTGGTGATAGGAATGATGCTGGAGATAGCATGATAGAATTTTGCAAGACCAATTATTTATTTCTTGCAAATACCTGTTTTCAACAATGTAAATGGCAGTTGTACACGTGGACTTCCCCAGATTAAATACACAGGAATCAGATCAACTACCTCTGTAGAAAGAGGCGACGGAGAAGCTCAATGGCTTCAGCCCAAACAAGACCAGGACCTGACTGTAGAACAGACCATCAATTGCTCATATGCAAGTTCAACCTGAAGCTGAAGACCATTAAAACAAGTTCACAAGAGCCAAAATGTGACTGATTATATTACCTGAATTTAGAGACCATCTGAAGAATAGATTTGATGCATTGAACACCAATGACCAAAATCCAGATGAGTTGTGGGATGACATCAAGAACATCATACATGAAGAAAGCAGAAGGTCATTAAAAAGATAGGAAAGGAAGAAAAGACCAACATGGATGTCAGAAGAAACTCTGAAACTTGCCCTTGAGTGGAAAGTAGCTAAAGCAAATGGAAGAAATGACAAGATAAAAGAGCTGAACAGAAGATTTCAAAGAGCAGCTCAAGAAGACAAAGTCAATTATTATAA
>NW_006922204.1:83013-84153 GCF_000298275.1 Orycteropus afer afer
AATACCAGAAAGATGTTTACTTGTGTTTTATTGACTATGCAAAGGCATTTGATTGTGTGGATCATAACAAATTATGGATAACTTTGAGAAGAATGAGAATTTCAGAACACTTAATTGTGCTCATAGGGAAGCTGTACATAGACCAGGAGGCTGTCATTCAAATAGAAGAAGTGGATACTGAATAGTTTAAAATCAGGAAGGTAGTGCAACAGGTGTATCCTTTCACATACTTTTTCAATCCGCGTGCTAAGCAAATAATTCGAGAAGCTGGACTATACGAAGAAGAATGTGGCATCAGGATTGGAGGAAGACTCAATAACATCCTGGAATATGCAGACAACACAACTTTGCTTGCTGGAAGTGAGGATGACTTGGAGCACTTACTGATAAAGATTAAAGACTACAGTCTACAGTATGGATTGCATGTAACATAAAGAAAATGAAAATCCTCACAACTGGACCAATAAGCAGTATCATAATAAATGGAGAAAAGATTGAAGTTGTCAAAGATTTCATATTACTTGGCTCCACAATCAACACCATGGAAGCAGCAGTCAAGACATCAGACAATGTATTGCACTGGCAAACCTGCTGCAAAAGACCTCTTTCAAGTGCTGAAGAGCTAAGATATCTCTTTGAAGAATAAGGTGCGCCTAACCCAAACCATGGTGTTTTCTATCACCGCATATGCATGTGAAAGCTGGACAATGAATAAGGAAGACCAAGGAAGAGTTGATGCTTTTGAATTGTGCTGTTGGTTAAGAATACTGAAAGTACCATGGACTGCCAGAAGAACTAACAGATCTGTCCTGGAAGAAATGCAGCCAGAAGCACTTTGGAAGCAAGAATGGCCAGACTTTGTCTCTCATACTTTGGTCATGTTGTCAGAAGGAACCATTCCCTGGAAAAGGATATCATGCTTGGTAAAGTGGAGGGTCAGCAAAAAGGGGGAAGTCCCTTAATGAAATGGATTGACACAGTGGCTGCAACAATGGGCTCAGCTATAGCAAGGATTCCCTGGAGAAGGATGTCATGCTTGGTGGGGTGGAGGGTCGACAAAAGAGAGGGAGGCCTTCAACAAGATGGATTGACACGGTGGCTGCGATGATGGGCTCAAGTATAGCAGGGATTGTGGGGCTG
>NW_006922204.1:84828-85946 GCF_000298275.1 Orycteropus afer afer
GGTTAGCAGTCAAGTGCCTTAGGCACTACGCTACCAGAGCTCCTATATTACCTACTAGTTAAGTTTATTTTCTAATTCATTGGGTTAAAAATAATTATAATACAAGTAATAATATTTTCTTCCTCCACCCAAATGGATTGTCTTGAATACACCTTGAGATGTATATACCCTACTTTGGAGGCCACTGGTTTACTTACATCCAATCTGCATTCCTCTGGCAGCCTTCAAGAGCCTCCTTGACCTGTGTCCATTTTCCTGCACCTGCTTAACCTTCTCAGGACACTCTGCTCCAATCAGCCCAAGATATTTCCTCCTCTAACCCCTTGTTTCTGCCCTCCTGCACCATCTGAATCCATATTTTGTTCATTCTTCCTTTCCCAAAGGTTTCTTCCAAGCTTTTCCCACCCAGAATCTTCTCACTTTGTCCAAATCTCTGGAACACGTCTAGCTCTAGCCACACATATTTTTTAAACTCACATATTTGTTTCTGTAGTTCTAACAGCTGCCTGCAGGCCAGAGTTACTTGAGTTCAGAGAAGACAGAGAACTAATTGGAGGTGACATGGTTTTTATTAGGTCGCACCAGGTCCTACATCACAAAATCAACCCATGGCCCGAGGATCCTCCAGGGCTCTTAGCAAAGACTGTGCTCTTCAGCTCCCCCAGAATCTGTCTGCTCTAGTGACTGGCTGATGACTGTAAACATTAATTGGTCTATGGCACAGAGCCAGGAATGAAGTCATGGAGAAATTACTCCAGCTTCTAGCTGAGAGGACAGAACTGTGCTAGGCTCAGGGCGAGTTGTCATTGTTGTTAGGTGCCATCAAGTCATCTCCAACTCTTAGTGATCCTATGCTCAGCAGAAGGAAACACTGTCTGGTCCTATGCCAGCCTCACAATACTTGCTATACCTGTACTCATCATTGCAGCCACTGTATCAATCCATCTCATTGAGGGTCTTCCCTTTTTTTGTTGACCCTCCACTTTACCAAGCATGATATCCTTCTTCAGGGAATGTTTCCTTCTGACAACATAACCAAAGTAGGTGAGACAAAGTCTGGCCATTCTCGCTTCCAAGGAGCATTCCAGCTGCACCTCTTCAAGGACAGACTTGTTAGT
>NW_006922204.1:86166-107650 GCF_000298275.1 Orycteropus afer afer
ATTGTAGAACCAAGTAATATGAAGTCCTTGACAACTTCAACCTTTTCTCCCTCCATCATGAAGCTGTTTATTGGACTAGTTGTGAGGATTTTTGTTTTCTTTATATTGAAGTGTAATCCATACTGCAGACTGTAGTCTTTAATCTTCATCAGTAAGTACTTCAAGTCATCCTCACTTTCAGCAAGCAAAGTTGTGGCATCTGCATATCGCAGGTTGTTAATGAGTCTTCCTCCAATCCTGATGACATGTTCTTCTTCACATAATCCAGCTTCTCAGATTATTTGTTCAGCATACAAATTGAATAAGTATGGTGAAAGGATACAACCCCAACACACTCCCTTCTTGATTTTAAACCATTCAGTATCCCCTTGTTCTGTTCAAATGGCAGCCTCTTGATCTATGTACAGATTCCTCATGAGTACAATCAAGTGTTCTGGAATTCCTGTTCTTCTCAATGTTATCCATAATTTGTTATGATCTACACAATCAAATACTTTTGCATAGTCAGTAAAACATAAGTAAACATCTTTCTGGTATTCTTTGCTTTGAGCCAAGATCCATCTAGCACCAGCTATGATATTCCTTGTTCCATGTCCTCCTCTGAATTCATCTTGCATTTTTGGAAGCTCTCTGTCAATATACTGCTGCAACCGTTTTTGAATTATCTTCAATAAGATTTTACTCGCATGTGATATTAATGATATTGTTCGATAATTTCCATATTCTGTGGGATCACCTTTCTGGTACAAATACGGATCTCTTTCAGTCAGTTGGCCAGGTAGCTGTCTTTCAA
This sequence comes from Orycteropus afer afer, assembly GCF_000298275.1. Classification (NCBI taxonomy): domain Eukaryota; kingdom Metazoa; phylum Chordata; class Mammalia; order Tubulidentata; family Orycteropodidae; genus Orycteropus; species Orycteropus afer. The sequence goes on from NW_006922204.1 coordinate 86,960, forward strand.
ATCTCTTGGCATAGCCAAGTAAGTGCCTCTAGTGCAGCATCCATTTGTTGAAACATCTTAATGGGTATTCTGTCAATTCCTGGAGCCTTGTTCTTTGCCATTTCCTTCAGTGCAGCTTCAACGTCTACCTTCAGTACCATTGATTCTTGATCATATGCCACCTCTTGAAATGGATGAACATTGACCAATTCTTTTTGGTACAGTGACCCTGTGTATTCCTTCCAACTTCCTTTGATGTTTCCTGCATCATTCAATACTTTGCCCATAGAATCTTTCAATATTGCAACTCGAGGCTTAAATTTTTTCCTCAGTTCTTTCAGCTTGAGAAATGCTGAGTGTGTTCTTCCCTTGTAGTTTTTTAACTCTGGGTCTTTGCACAATTCATTATAATAATTGACTGTTTTCTCAAGCTGCTCTTTGAAATCTTCTGTTCAGCTCTTTTATCTTGTCATTTCTTCCATTTGCTTTAGCTACTTTCCACTCAAGGGCAAGTTTCGGAGTTTCTTCTGACAACCATTTTGGTCTTTTCTTCCTTTCTTATCTTTTTAATGACCTGTTGCTTTCTTCATGAATGATATTCTTGATGTCATCCCACAATTCCTCTGGTTTTTGGTCATTGGTGTTCAATGCATCAAATCTGTTCTTTAGATGGTCTCTAAATTCAGGAGGGATATTAATCAAGGACATATTTTGGCTCTCATGGACTTGTTTTAATTGTCTTCAACTTGAACTTGAACTTGCATATGAATAGTTAATGATCTGTTCCACAGTCAGCTCCTAGTGGTGAGCTAGAACCATGTACCTAATGCTTCTCTTTTGCCTCCTCAGGCTTAGTCAAGCATATTCATAAAAATGTTTTTTTAGAAGCCCATATTAATATTTCTAAAAATTAAATTGGGAGCTCTGGTGGCATAGTGCCTAAGACATTTGACTGCTAACCAGAAGACTGGTGGTTCAAACCCACCAGCCACTCCAGAAGGAAGTTTGGGCAATCTATTTCTGTAGTGATAGAGCCTCAGAAACCCAAGGAGGGGTTGCTATGAGTCAGATCCAACTTGATGGCAGTGAGTTTTTTTTTTTTTTAAAGTATAGAATTAGCCCACTTTTCTTTTAGCTTTATTGAGATACACTGTACATACCACAAAACTCCTACACCTCAAAAAATAACATAAAATAAGATAAAAGACATATAAAAAGGGGTAAAGTTTTATAACATTTAACTACAAATTATAGATCTTAGTATGTAAACAGAACTTATGAATTAAAAATGGTAAAAAAAAAAAAGATCAAAACAACCTAAGTACCTGTCTATAGATGGAATACTATGCAGCCATAAAGAATAATGATGAGTTCTCAAAATATATAACATGAATTAATCTGGAGGGCATTATGCTGAGTGAAATAAGTCAATCATAAAAAGACAAATACTGTATGATTTAATTTTTATAAAAAGACAAGAATAGATATACCTACCGAAACCAACGTTCATTGATCATTACCAATGATGGAATGAGGAGCAAGGGGGGATCACTTTCTAGATAGTAAACACTCGCTATTTTTGGTGATAGGAAAGGTAACACCAAATGTGAGTGAAGTATACGCAACTTGAGCACAGTAAATGATGTCACAAGAAGTACACAAGAATAAGGGACATTTTGGGTAAATGCTATAACATATACAATTTTGAAGCAACAGCAACCAAAATATATGTGTGTGGTTACATAGGTAGCTATGTACAGGTAGGTATATGTGTGTATGTACGTCTGCATATGTATCTATGTTGTTGTTGTTGTTATGTGCTGTCGAGTTGGACCCGACTCAAAGTGACCCTCCTTGGGTTTCTGAGGCGGTATCACTACAGAAGTAGATTGCTCAACCTCTCTTCCAAGGAGTGGCTGGTAGGTTTGAACCACTAGCCTTCTGGTTAGCAGTTAAGTGCCTTTGGCACTATGCTACCAGAGCTCCTACATGTTTCTATAGGCCTATGTATATATGGTGTATGTATGTGTTACATATATTCATATATATATATATATAAGAAAGCACATAGGGGCACAGTTATGGATACTTCTTAGACATGACCAAATACATTACAGGATTGACTTACTGGGTTGAAAGTCTTAGGATCACAGTCTCGTGGGACAACTCGGTCAATTGGCATAATATAGTTCATAAAGATTATGTTCTACATTCTAGTTTGCTGAGTAGTGTCTGGGGTCTTAAAAGCTTGCAAGTGGTCATCTAAGTAAGATATAACTAATGTTCTCCACTTGTCTCAGGCAAAAGAAAAAGAAGGAAATCAAAGACTCAAAAAAGAAACTAGTCTCTAGGACTAATAACCTACATGAAGCATGGCCTCATCTATCCTGAGACCAGAAGAACTAGATGTTGCCTGGCTACCACTATCGACCATTCTGATCAGGGACACAATAGATGGACCCTGATAGAATAGGAGAAAAGTGTAGAACAAAGCTCAAATTCTGAAAAAGTCCACAGTCACTGGACTGGTTGAGACTAGAGAAATCCCCAGGACTGTCACCCTTTAAACTTTGAACTGAAACTACTCCTAGAGGTAACCACTTGGCTAAATTAACAGATTGATTCATAAAATAAACAATATCACCCATGAGAACTGTGCTTCTTTAAAAATCATCTATATGAGACCAAGTGATCAACATTTATTCTAAAACAAAGATGAAAAGGTCATGGGGACAAGGAAACTAAATGAATGGAAATGGAGCAACCAGAACAGAAATAATGAAAACTATTTGATCAGGATTCTTCTATGGAATCTTTGATCAAACCATTCAGTAATGGTAGCTAGGCACCATCCTGCTTTTCTGGTTTCATGGCAAAGGAGGCAGTTGTTCATGGAGGCAATTAGCCACAGCTTCCATTTTATCCTCTTATTTCTGACTCTTTCCTCTGTTGCTCCAGACAAATAGAGACCAATTAATGTACCTTGGATGGCTGCTTGCAAGCTTTTAAGACTCCAGACACTATGCCTCAAATTAGGAGGTAGAACAGAAGAACTAAAAAATGGTATTAGGCCAATTAACTAGGATGTCCCATGAAGCCATCACCCTAAACCTCCAAACCAAGAAATTAAATCCAATGAGATACTTGGTTGTGCTTTAGCAGCTACTCTTCTTTTTCCGTCTTTGTAAAAATGTATCTCACACAACATTTGCCAATTCAACTTTTTATAGGTATACATCTTAGTGATATCAATTACACCAGTTGGCTGTGCAACAATTACCTAACACCCTCTTTGGAGCAGGGACAGTAAAGACATGACAGACTGCCACTTAATGTGCACTCATGTCTCCCTGTTCTCTGTACCTTGGGTCTTCTACTTTTAGCACTATGGTATTGGTAACCTTAATCCTCACCTGAACATCAAGTCAACCTTGAGTTTCTACCTTTACAGTTTCAATAACTGAGTGAGTGGGTGGAGAGTTGGGCTGGAATGGGTGAGCAGCATGATCAGGCATGTGATGCACTCTCCCCTTCTCTATGCCCAGGGAGGCAGATAAGTAAAACCAAGGCCCAGATTTTCTAAATTAGTGGCTGTATGTTGGAATCCCTGAGGACCTGCCCCCAGAGATTCTGATTTAAATGACTTGGTGTAAGACCTGAGCATCAGGACTTTTTTAAAAAAATACCTAAGTAATGCCAATGTGCAGTTAAGGCTGAGAACCAGGACTCTAAACTCAAATTCTCTTTGCCTTTTGTGTATGTGCTGCTAAGGATTAAATGCCACATCTCATTGACTCCATATTTTCATAACTTGTACCAACTTTTTCTTTTTTGGCTTTCTTTGGAGGGCTTGTGCAACACTGTTTTGACAATGTCCCACCTGCTCTGTAAACTGAATGGACAAACTCTAAGATGGGTGTGGCTATATCAGGTCATTTAGCCTGAATGGGAATTAAGCTGCTAAAACAATAATGAGTTAGAAAAGTCACTCCTTAGGTGTATTTGATTTGCTTTCCTACTTCTCCCACAGATGATGTGCCTTGATAAAATAGCATAACTACTGGAAGAAATGATGGTTTCAGATGTGTAAATTACAGAAGAGATATTTGCAAAGACATAATGTCTGATCCAGCTGAATTGTTTTCTGGTTGTTTACTATAGTGGAATTTCCCAAACAGGGCCCCAGATCGCACACTGGAAAGATTATTTTAAAAGACTTTTATAAATTACTTTAAGAAGGAGAAAGATCCTGGGTATATACCCCAAAGACTTGAGACTAGGGAATCAAACAGATACTTGTATACCAATGTTCATAACAGCATTGTCCACAATAGTCAAAAGATGGAAACAACCCAAGTGTCCATCAACAAATGAATGGATAAACAAAATATAGGACATACAAAGAATTAGTATTAAAACCCAAAACCAAACTCACTGCCATTGAGTCACTTTGACTCATAGCAACCTCTCCTTGGGTTTCCAAGGCAGTATCTCTACAGAAGTAGATTGCCCAATCTTCCTTCCGAGGAGTGGCTGGGTGGTATTACTCAACCATAAAGAGAAATGAAGTTCTGATACTGTCTATGACATAGATGAACCTTGAAAACATCATGCTGAATGAAATAATTCAGACACAAAAGATGAATATTGTATGATTCCACTTATATGAAATATCTATAATAGGTAAATATATCACTCATACTCCTCACTGCTGTCAAGTCAGATCTAACTCATAGCAGCCCCTCCTTGGGTTTCTGAGGCAGTATCACTAGGGAAGTAGATAGCCCAGTCTTCCTTCCAAGGAGTAGCTTGTGGGTTTGAACCACCAGCCTTCTGGTTGGCAGTCAAATGCCTTAGACACTATACCACCAGAGCTCCTATGCAGATATATAGAGACAGAAAATACATTTGAAGATGCTAGGGACTGAGGGGAGAGGAAAATGGGGAATTATTTCTTAAGGGGTACTGACTTTCTGTTTGGAGTGATGAAAACATTTTGGAAGTAGTGGTGATGGTTGCACAACATGGTGAATGTAATTAATGCCACTGAATTATATACTTGAAAATGGTTCAAAAATATACCTTGGACTGCCAGAAGAATGAACAAGTCTGTCTTGGAAGAAGTACAGCCAGAATGCTCCTTAGAAGCAAGGAAGGCAAGACTTTGTCTCTTACAGCTTGGTTATGTTATCAGGAGAGACCAATCTCTGGAGAAGGACTCCATGCTTGGTAGAGGAGAGGATCAGCACAAAAGAGGAAGACCCTCAACAAGATAGACTGACACAATGCCTGCAACAATGACCTCAAACACAGCAACGATTGTGAAGATGGCACAGAATCAGGCAGCGATTCATTCTGTTGCACATAAGATCACTATGAGTTGGAGTTGACTTGACGGCACCTAATAACATAACACCATACATATAACAACTGCAATACAATTTTTAAAAGGGGTGGAGAGAAGCAAATGTCTGGCATATGAGGAAAAACTTCCTGATTCCCATGGAAATGTCATGCCACCCCGGTTGGGGAATCTACTTCCATAGTGATACTGCCTCGGAAATCCAAGGAGGGGTTGCTATGAGTCAGGTCTGACTCAATGGCACATAACAACAACAACAACAACAACAAATATTTGCATGAGAATGTGGGTGTGTAGGCTGGCATTCACAGGAACCCTATTCTTTCCCAAGGAGTGCTCAGTGGATCCTGGCCGGGAGGTCATCTTTGGCCGAGTTGGAGCTGATGATACACTGTCCCACATGATTTCAAAGCTGTGGTGGGTTCTATCTTATATTTATACAACCAACAGAAAGAACCTATTTTAGAGAAAACAGGCAAAGAAAGGAGCTGAGGGTAGCAATTTTGTAGCCTGCTCTGTAATTTAGTCTGGTATTTTCTGGTAAAAGAGAAAATAGTCCCAGTGTTAACAGGCAGTGGAGGATGAGAGAAGGAAGAACCAAACAATTTGAGCCCTGGTCCTAGAATTTTTAAAGTATTGGGAAGGCAGGAAAAACTTTTGATTTTTTTCCCCTCATCTTAATATCATAGGAAGACATTGGTTATTTGTGGAGCAGACAGATTCACAAATTAAAGTATCTACTAGATGGCAGTGACTTTTTGAGTTTATATCCAGATAGATCGATAGACAGACAGATAGAAGGATGCAAAATAATTGGATGAGAGGAAATGAAATACTGGCCAAGAGCATGTGCTCTGGAGCCGGACTGTCTGGGATTGCATCCCAGCTCCACCACTGACCTTGGGCAGTGCCCAAGGTGACCTTAGATGGCTTATAACCTTGAGTGGGTTATGCAACTTCTCTCTGCCCCAGTATACTCAACTGTAAAATGGAATAATAAGAATGCATACATCTCATGGGGGACTGGCACAAAATAAGCCAATAAAAATTATAATTATTTTAACTTCCCAGGGTATCATGAGAGAAGAGTTGAGAATTATCTACTCTGGCCTGAGGCAGTCATAGAGAATCACCTTCCAAGCTAGTGGAGGTATAGCCTGGGCTGAGTCTTAAATTACATATAGAAATTGACAAGAGAAGAGTTTAGATGGTATTTCCATTCTTGGAAGAGAAAAAGGATGGGTGGACAAGAAACAGAGTGTTTATAGGAAAGGCTTTTTAAAAAATAATAATATTTTATCATGTTTAAGGTGAAAGCTAACATAGCAAGTTAGGGTCCCATTTAACAATTTCTACACAAATTATTCAGTTATATTGGTTACATTTTTCATAATGTATCATCCTTAATTCCATTCTAGTTGTACTATTTCCAGTACTCTAGTTTCCCTGCCCCTTTATATTCTCATCTTCGCTTTAGAGTCCATTTTTGACCATTTGGTCTCAGACAGATGATTTTTTAAAGAAACTCATTAATCACAGGTGATAGTCTTTATTTTATGAGCCAATCTGTTGTTTAGCTAAAAGGTAAAAAGTATATAAGGGCAATAGTCTCAGGAAGTCTATAGTTTCAACCAGTCTAGTAAGTCTGGACTTTTTAAGAATTTTCATTCAATTCCACAGTTTTCTCCCATTTTATCAGGATTGTGGCCCTGATCAGAATGGTCGGTTAGTGGTAGCCAGGCGGGCACTATCTAGTTCTCATCTCAGGGTAGATGAGGCCATGGTTCTGTATACTATTAGTCCTGTAGACTGCTTTCTTCCCTGAGTCTTTGATTTCCTTCTTTCTCTTTTTGTTCCTGACAAGTAGAGAGCAATAGTTGTACCTTACATGGTACAATGTGATGCATGTAATAATAATAGAGGAGAGTAAACTGCAGCAACAACCTGGAGTGGGATGGCCTATGACAGGCACAAGGGAGTTTCCACTAGTCCTAGATAGGGTCCCCAGGTGTAGCGTGGGGCTGTGTCCTACACGTGAACACCTGGCAGAGAGAGAGAGCCAAGTGGGAGCTGAAGTCCAGCCCATGCCCCACTTGCCAAGTTGTGGATCTCAGCCCTCTCCCAGCTCTGCATGAGACAGCAGTTTGGTCTTTTATTACATAACCACACGGAACCGGCAAGGTGGCATTGACTTTGTTATTGTTTCCTCTACCAAGTGTTTTTATGCCACAAATTGCACGTTAGGAAACATGCAGTCATCTTTGGACTTTGAAAATTGCTCAGGAAAGAAGACTTCATTTTGAGAAAGAGTCTGGGAAGAGGAGGGAAAGAGGAAAACAGAAGGAGGCAAAGTACTCTTGGAATGCAAACTCTAAGTTTCCCTTCTAGAATGACTAATTGCATTCGGCGTTTTGTTCCCTGCCCTGCGGAACATGCTTCTTAAGTATAAAACTGGATCAGCGTTCTTTGTAGAAATGCTTTGAACATACCAGGCCCTTCTACTGTAATAATAGCCCAGGCCGTGTTTCCTACTTTCCTAAGCCACATCTACCAAAAACAGACAACAGGTAGTACTGGAATAAGCTGTTTGGCAACTGAGGCCTTCACCTTGCTATTAATCACACCCAACCTCCAGGAAAGAGGAGGGAGAGAAGGAAATGCCGGCAACAGCATGGGCACAGCCCTTCTGCATACTGGGGCAGGAAAAAGGAGAATATGGAAAAAGGGAATATGGTAGCTATAAAGTCAGCTTTAAGAAGAGTTTGATTATAAACATAAATCAAATAGTTTTATGTTAGAAAAAGCATCAAAGCAACCTTAAACACCATGTTCATACCTTGTTCCCCCATCTGTAGCAGATGCTTTGGTGTCTCACTCAAACCCCTTGTTATTGTTGCTATTTGCCGATGAGTCGGCCCCGACTCATAGCGACCCCTCCTTGGGTTTCCGAGGCAGTATTACTACGGAAGTAGGATTGCCCAACCTTCCTTCCGAGGAGTGGCTGGTGGGTTTGAACCGCCAGCACTCAAACCCCTAGCATTTACCATTTTCATGCATACTGGCCCAGTTTCCAGCAGCACCTGATGCTCTTTGTTTTGAGATTTTCTCTGGCCACTAAAACCAAACCCACTGCCACTGAGTCACTTCTGACTCATAGTGACCCTATAGAACAGAGTAGAACTGCCCCATAGGATTTCCAAGGCTGTCATTCTTTACAGAACCAGGCTGCCTCCTCTTTATCCCATGGAGTGCCTGGTGGGTTCAAACTGCTGACCTTTTGGTTAGTAGCCCTATGCTTTAACCATAGTGCCACTAGAGTCGCTTGTGGTCACTAAAGCAGCCCTTCAAACAATGCTCTTCTTAGGTGGGCTAACTCAGATGTGTATGTTCTACCATGTCACTCAGGGTTCCCTACCAGGATTAAGCTCCAGTTGCCTACAGTGTAACTTGCTTGATAACTTATCATTAATTGGCTTCCTTTCCTTCCCTTCTCTTACTCCTCCACTGTCCTATCAGTGTTTGCTGAAGCCTCTTCCCAAATAAACAACTTGTACTTGAACCCTTATACCAGGAGCAACCCAGACTAAGATCCTTCAGCCTTCATCCATTTTATTAAAATTTGCTCTCTTTCCCTGTTTAACAGGTTTCACTTTCACCTAAACTGTTCATTCTGAAACGCAACACAGAGCTGTGGTAGCTCCTCCATCCAAACAATGTGTTTGATACAAGGCATGCTATTGCTAGTTGCCATTGGGTTCATTCCAACTCATGGTGACTCCATGTGTCAGAACAGAACTGCTACATAAGGTTTCTAAACCTGTGACCTTTTGGAAGCAGATCATCAGGCCTTGGTTCTACCTTCGGATGGGTTCTAACCATCAACCTTTTGGTCAGTAGTTGAGTGCCTAACTGTTTGTATCACCCAGGAACTCTGATACAAAGCATAGCCAAGTTATAAAAATTCTTTTGTCATCCTAAGGAACTTGCCCACTTTTTTTGGTAGACTGGAATTGGTTGTATTAAATATTTGTTCTGATATCTGAATTATAGAACAGATCTAGGCAGGATTTCACTTGGTAAATGTATTCTCTGATAATTTATATGAATAACGTCACGTTTTAAATGTATTAGGGGAATTTTGAAGAGTTGATGCCTTTGAATTATGTAAAAACCATGGGCTGCCAGGAGAATGAAAATATCTGTACTGGAAGAAGTGCAGCTGAATGCTCCTTAGAAGTTAGAATGGCCAGATTTCGTCTCACCTACTTTGGTCATGTTGTCAGAAAGAAGAACCATTCTCTGAAAAAGAATATCATGCTTGGTAAAGTGGAAGGTCAGCAAAAAAGGGGAAGACCTTCAACAAGATGGATTAATACAGTGGCTGCAATGACGGGCTCAAGTACAGCAAAGATTGTGTGGACGGCACACAACCAAGCAGTGTTTCATTCTATTGTACGCAGGCTCACTATGAGTTGGAGCTGACTCAATGGCACCTAACAACAATAACAACAAAAGTCTACCTAATTCTCTTCTGAATACTTTTATAAAACAAGGCCAAATTTGTAAATTTTCATGTAGTTTGTTTTCTTAAAGTGAACTATATACCCATCTTGATATTTCACTGTTATGTCTCATATTTGAATGGAATTTCAACTATGTTTCCTTCCCCCTCCCCAATTTTTAATGTTATTTCTACTAGTGCCATTTAGACCATTACCAAAGTCCTAAAACAGAACTATTTGAAATACCATATTGATGGTACACAAATACAGGAAATTAATTCTATCCCCCAACATCCCCTTAGGACTACCACAGTATTTCCTTTTCTGTCATTAATTTGTTGATAGAAGCTAGAAAAACCACTCTGACTCTCCATTCTTCAGTTTTTCTAGTGTACTGATCAATAAATTAATATTTGAGGTTGTATGAACTTAAAAAAATAGGTTTATATCCTTTTCTTACTGATGAAGATTGAAGACTTACTGATGAAGATTAAAGACTATAGCCTGAAGAATGGATTACACTTCAACATAAAGAAAAGAAAAATCCTCACAACTGGACCAACAAGCAGTATCACGATAAATGGAGAAAAGATTGAAGTTGTTAAAGATTTCATATTACTTGGCTCCACAATCAAAACCAATGGAAGCGGCAGTCAAGACATCAGACGATGTATTGTGCTGGCAAATCTTCTGCAGAAGACCTCTTTCAAGTGCTGAAGAGTGAAGATGTCACTTTGAAGACTAAGGTGCACCTCACCCACCTCATATGAATGTGAAAGCTGGACAATGAATAAGGAAGACCAAAGAAGAGTTGATGCTTTTGAGTTGTGGTGCTGACATAGAATATTGAAAGTACCATGGACTGACAGAACTAACAGATCTGTCCTGGAAGAAATACAGGCAAAATGCTCCTTGGAAGTGAGAATGGCCAGACTTTGTCTCACCTACTTTGATCTTGTTGTCAGAAGGGACCATTCCCTGGAGAAGGATGTAATGTTTGGTAAAGTGGAGGTTCAGCATATAAGGGGAAGGCCCTCAATGAGATGTATTGACACAATGGCTGAAATGATAGGTTCAGGTATAGCAAGCATTGTGGGCTGGCACAGGACCAGGCAGTGTTTCATTCTGTTGTACACAGGATCACTATGAGTTGGAGCCAACTCGACAGCACCTAACAACAACAGTATATTTTTTCTTTGAAATAAAAATATTAGGGCTTATTTCCGTATAACAGCCATGTATACACAGAAAAAACTAGAGAAATTCAGGAAAGCAGAAGAAGAGAAAAGCACCTATACTTCTACTGAATAAAGAGACCCAGGGTTACATTTCAGTTTATTTTCTCCCAATCTTCTTACTGCATGTAGGTTTTGTATATTATCATCATCATAGCATAAGCATTTTCTGTTATTATCTCTTGTTGGATATCAGACAACATCTTAATAGTGACATAAAAATACAATGACTAGATACACCATAATTTACTTTTCCGCCTCCTTATGTTCAGACACTTTTCCCCTATTTTTTGCTACTATAAATAATGCACAGCAGAATTTAATTTGTGTTATAGTGTATTTCCCCACTGTTCTTTCTCAACAGTTGTTAGTCTTCACTCATGATAGGTAGATCCCACACATCATAGATAATGGGTTTCTATACCTCTCTTCCACTAAGCTTGAGTTGCTAGGCACCTTTTCACAGATGAAAAGGACACAGTACCTATCTGCCAGGAGCTTGGAATCTGGAAGGGGAACACAGACCTGTAATCTACAAACAGCCCAGTAAGAGAGTTCTACACAGGGTATGAGAGCTCTACACAGGGCATTATGAGAGCAAATAACTCTAGCTGGGCAAGAGTTTTAGAACCATGAGTAAGAATTTTGCAGACCAAGAAAATAGGAAAATAAATTAAGTCGATGTGATAGCACTGGGAGGAAAGCAGCAACAGTAGCCAGAAGGAACAGGGATGGCCTCCTGAAGAGGTAACATTTGAAATGAGATCTGAATGACAAGAAGCTTCCAGCCATTCAAGGATCTGTGGAAAAGTGTTTAAGGCAGAGGAACAGCAAGCACCAAGGAGACTTGAGTGATGGTGACTTGTTTAAGGAAGAACATAGTGGAGATGACATGAGTGAGGAGAAGAGTGGTAGGGTTGACATCAGGGAATGAAAGAGGAAACTAAAGTGGGTGAAATGAAAGGACTTCGGGTCAGGTGTGAGAGCTCAACTGATATGGCAAACATGAATCAGGAGTGGCATAAATCAGAGGTGTATCTAGGGTGTGGCAGGTATGGCACATGCCCTGGTTGCCACTTAAGGGGGGAGGCATCAATGAGCAGTTTCTACTCCCCAATGCAGTTTCCATTCCAGCTGTGAGAGATCATTCAGCAATTTAAAACTAATTGCCACAGGCCCTGTTTTCTGTAGATATATATGCCTCTGACATCAATGCATTGGGTTGCATGACTTTTTCAACACTGCTTGATAGCAACAGAAGTAGAGGAGGCAGATGATTGGATGATTACTATACAGTTGGAAGTTGAACAAGTGTAGCAAAAAGACAATAGGGCAAAGAAGTAGAATATACTGGGGGTGGGGATGAAGAGTGTATAATGTTTTTACTCTATGGTCTAGGCAAGATAATAAAATAGTGGCAAATGAGAAGATTGGGAAGGGGTAGGGTGTGACAAACAGGGAGAAAACAAGCTTGGGGAATTGGAGGCCTCAGAGCATGTACAGAGCAGATGTGATAGAAAAAGAGTAAAGGAAAAGCTAGGACAGAGGTTGGATTGTGAGAGAAGACTACTGAGATGCACGATAGTTCAAACAGCTTCAGGGGATGTCAAGGTTCGTTGCTGAGGTGAAATGGAAGTGATAGTTCAAAAGGATATTAGGAAAGGGTGGTTTAAGATCCAGTGTTGGGACTTCATCAGATTAAAAACGTTCGTGCTTCAAAGGACACCATCAAAAAAGACACCCACAGAATGGGCGAAAGTATTTGCAAATCATATATCTGATAAGGTACTTGTGTCCAGAATATATATATTAAGAAAGCTTTTATACCTCAATAATAAAAAGATAAATAACTCAATTTTAAAATGGGCAAAGGATGTGAATAAACATTTCTCCAAAGAAGATATACAAATGGCCTATAAGCACATGAAAATATGTTCAATATCATCAGCTGTTAGGGAAATGCAAAGCAAAACCACAATTAGATAGGTATCACTTCACCCTCCCTGGGATGGTTATACTCAAATGACAGATAATAAAAAGTGTTGAGGAGGATGGGGAGAAATTGGAACCCTCATGCATTGCCTCAAAAAATTAAACAGAATTGTTATATGACCCAGCAATTCCACTCCTAGGTATATTCCCAAGGGAAAGGAAAACATGTCCACACAAAAACTGTTGTTGCTGTTGCTGGATGCCGTCGAGTTGGCGCCAACTCATAGCACCCTGTGTACAACAGAACGAAACACTGCCCAGTCCTACATCATCCTCACAATTCTTGCTATGCTTGAGACATCGTGCCATATTTTATAGTTTGAGTGTTTTCCAACCTGAGGGGCTCATCTTCTGGCACTATATCAGACAGTGTTTCACAGCTATTCATAAAGTTTTCCAAGAATATATCAGCGTTTCACTGCTATTCATAAGGTTTTCAGTGGCCAGTTTTTCCAGAAGTGGATGGCCCTGTCCTTCTTCCCAGTCTGTCTTAGTCTGGAAAATCCACTGAAACTTGTCCACCATGGATGACCCTGCAGGGATTTGAAACACCAGTGGCATAGCCTCCAGCCTCACAGCAACACGCAAGCCACCAGAGTACAACAAACTGATGAGTAGTGGAAAACTAGTACATGAATATTCATAGCATCATTCTTCATAATAGCCACAAAGTGAAACAACTCAAATTTCCATCAAACTATCAGTATAAGCAAAATGTGGTATATCCATACAATTATTTGGCCATAAAAAAGAAATGAAGTAGTGACACAATCCTTGAAAACATCTTATGCTAAGTAAAAGATGGTAACAAAAGGCCACACATTATATGATTCCATTTATATGAAAGTTTCAGAACAGGCAGACTTATAGAGACAGAAAGTATATTATTGGTTACCTAGGACTGCAGGGGAGGGAGAGTTTGGGGATAATGAGGAGTGGCTAGCATTTTTAAAAACTGAAATAGAATAAAAAATAACTTTGTATCTCAGTTCAGGTGCTACTTCCTCAGGGAAGTCTTCCCTTACTAGATCAAATTCCTTTTTTTTTGTAGCACTTACCACAGGTTGAAAATTTGCATATATTTGTGTGATGATCAGACGAATGTTGGTTTCCCTCACTGGGTGATAAACTCATAGACAGGGCCTTAATCCCAAATGAAGCAGTGATTGCTCTATTGGATTAGACATCCCAGAATGTGAATATAAAGCCATTACATCCCCAACACCTAGCACAGTACCTGGCACATAGCATGTGGTTTGTAAATACCTGTTGAAGGAAGAAAGGAAACTGATAAACCAGGGGCCAAAGTTCTAGATGTAAAGAGCAAGTAACCCGGAGGAAAAGGAACAAAATAGATAATTTAATGAGGTCTTGAAAATAAAACCTCTGTTGTTCAAACTAGGGGCCACAACACATTAGAGAAGTACAAAAATGGCTTACTAAATTGTGGCCAGCATTAAAAAAAAAAAAGAAAAGAAAAAGAACAGAATAGAATAGAAAACATCAGAGTATATTACATATAAAACTGAAACCAAACTCACTACCATCGAATAGTCCCAACTCATGTGACCCCATTGGGTTTCCAAGGCTGTAAATCTTTATGCCTCATCTTTCTTTCCGGAGCAGGTAGTGGGTTTGAACCACCAACCTTTTGGTTAGCAGCCAAATGCCTTAACCACTACACTTCTAGAGCATGTTACATTACATATTGCAAAAGTAAAAATATCTCATGAAATGTTTGTTGCAATTATATACATATGTATGTGTAAGAGGGAGCTCTGGTGGTGTAGTGCCTAAGGCATTTGACTGCTAACCAGAAAGCTAGCGGTTCAAACCCACCAGCTACTCCTTGGAAAGAAGGTTGAGCAATCTACTTCCATAGTGATACAGTCTTGGAAACCCAAGGAGGGGTCTCTACCAGTCGGATCTGACTCAACAGCAGTGAGTTTGGTTTTGGTTTTGGTTTATATGTGTAAGGAGCCTATGGAAGCAGCAGTCAAGAAACAAATGATGTATTGTATTGGGCAACTCTGCTGCAAAAAACCTCTTTAAAGTGTTTCAAAGCAAAGATGTCACTTTTAGGACTAAGGTATGCCTGACCCAAGCCATGGTATTTTCAATCTCTTCATATGCATGTGAAAGCTGGACAATGTATAAGGAAGACTGAAGAATTGATGCATTTGAATTATGGTGTTGGAGAAGAATATTGAATGTACCATGGACTGCCAGAAAAAATGAACAAATCTATCTTCAAGAAGTACAGCCAGAATGCTCCTTAGAAGTGAGGATGGTGAGACTTTGTCTCACATACTTTGATACTATGGCTGCAATAATGGGCTCAAATATAGCAACCATTGTGAGGATGGTGCGGGACTGGGCAGTGTTTCGTTCTGTTGCTATGAGTTGGAACTGGCTCGAGGGCACCTAACAACATGTGTAAGGAGCCCAGTGGTGCAATGATTAAGTACTTAAAATACAAAAAGTAAACAAAAATGAAACAGTTTTTAAAAATAAATAAATATATTTATTTACGGAACAAAGTTCAAATGTTAGCAATTTCATATGGTTCAACCCTGTAAGCTAATTATTATCTTACAAACCAGATTAATATTTGTTTAAGATCTGGAATAATGGTTATTAAATGTTAGTATCCCCTTTCATAAAGGTGAAAAATATCAGCATCAATGTTTAATGATCTCTTATAAACTGGCAGCTTATACATCAGTACGTTGCACATTATAGATTTATTTTTATCTTGTCTTGCTCTAGAAAGACTTTAAGGAGGTTGTTTTGCACAAAGCTGGTAATAAATAAATCTTTGAATTAACAAGTGAGTGAATGTTCTCAGGAAGGGATCAGAACAGGAGATCCTGGATAGAGTGGGAGAAAGTGTAGATCAAAACTCAAAATCATAAAAAAAAAAAAAACCCACCAGGCTTTACTGGTCTGAGACTGATGAAACTGCCACTATCTAATGCCAAGACTAATGGCTCCTAGTCATTCTTTGGCCCTGGAATTGAACTGACTCCCTGTGGCTTCCAGCCAAACAACAGACAAGCCTACAAGGTGAACATTTACACCGGGTAGGTACATAGGTACACTCCTTAGGACAATAAACCATGGGAGATCAGAAGGGCAACATTTGCACTGGGAGATAGCTCAGAGGGCAGGAATGCATAGGAAAGAAGGACACAGGGAAAAGGTAACCACAGGGAGGAAGTTGGAGAAGAACATTGTGGAGATTGCAATCACTGTCGTGAAACAAAATGTGTATGAATGGTTGAATGGAAAACAAATTTGCTCTGTAAACTTTCAACCAAATCTCAATTAAAAAAAAAAAAAAAACCAACAGGTGAGTGAATGTTTCTGCTTAGTTTTGGTTCTTTGGTTATTTAACAACCACAATTTAGCATTTTACTAGAATTTTCCAAAACACTGAAACCCAAACCAGTTGCCATGGAGTCAATTCTAACTCATGGCAATCCCATGTGTTGCAGAGTAGAATTGCTCCATAAGGTTTATTTTAAGAAAAAAAATATTTTATTGTGCTTTAGATGAAAGTTTATAGAGCAAATTAGTTTCCCATTCAGCAATTTATACACAGTTTGTTCCATGACATTGGTTACAATCCCCACAGTATGTGAGCCTTCATCCCATTTTCACCTTGGTTCCCCATTTCCGGTTGCCCAGTTTCCCTGATCCTTCCTGCCTTCTTAACTTTGCTTTTGGGGAAATCTTGCCCTTTTGGTCTCATATAGTTGACTGTTCCAAGGAGCACGTTCCTCTTAGGTGTTATTGTTCACTTTACAGGCCTGTCTTTTATGTGACTGAAAGGTGATTTAGGGAGTAGTTTCAGTTGTAAGTTAGCAAGGTGTCTAAGGGTCATAGTCTTGGGGGTTCCACCACTCTCTATAAGAACAGTAAGTCTGGTCTTTTTTAAGAATTTAAATTTTGTTCTACATTTTTCTACCACCCTGTCTGGTACCATCTATTGTGATCCTGGTCAGAGTAGTTGGTGGTGGTAGTCAGGCACCATCTAGTTCTTCTGGTCTCAGGTTAGTGGAGGCTTTGGTTCATGTGGTCCATTAGTCCCTCGACTAATTGTTTCCATGTGTCTTTGACTTTCTTCACTCTTCTTTGCTCTGAATGGTGAGAGACTAATAGTTGCCCCTTAGGTGGCCGCTCATAAGCTTTTAAGATCCCAGTTGCTACTCACCTAACTAAGATGTAGAACATTGTTGTTATGGACTGTGTTAGGCCAGCTGATGTAAATGTCCCCTGACACTATGGCCTCTAGCCCTCAAGCTCAGTATCTCAGTCCCAGGAGGTGTTTGCTTATACCTAAGAGGTTTATGTGACTGTGCTCCCTATGGGCTCTGTTGCAAACATTGGTATATTTGCAGCATGTACAAATATAAACTACTCCAAATTCACTGCCATCGAGTTGATTCTGACTCTATATATGTAGGAATATTTGCTGCCAACCTATATATGCACATAGATATGCCCTCCCACCCATTTAGCTTACATAATTACCCATGTATCTACTCATTTGTTGGGAGCTCTGGTAGCACAGTGGCTAAGACACTTGCCTGCTAACCAGACAGCTGGTGGTTCAAACCCACCAGCCACTCCTTGGAAGGAAAGTTGGGCAATCCTACTTCCGTAGTGATACTGCCTCGGAAACCCAAGGAGGGGTTGCTATGAGTTGGGCCGACTCGATGGCACATAACAACAACAACTACTCATTTGTTACATTATTGTTTATATATGCAATAGTATTTATCATTGTTCCCTTTTATTCTTGCATACCTTTTAGTGTCTTCCTTTGCCTTGATTACATTGTGCTGGTTTCCCCCATACTGTGTATTGTCTTTCCCTTCACTAAAGTTAACATGGATCTACTATCTAGTTAGTGATTTCCTTCACACTCCCTCCCATCCTTGGTAACCATCAAAGAATGTTTCTTCCTCTGTGTAAACCTTCTCTTAACTTTTATCAGTAATGGACTCATACAATATTTGTCCTTTTGTGATTGACGTATGTCATTCAGCTTAATGTCCTCCAGGTTCATCCATGTTGTGAAATGTTTTGCTGAATTATCATTGTTCTTTAATGTATTTTAATGCTGCTGTGTAATATTCCACTGTGTGTGTGTACCACTCCATAAGATTTTCTTGGCTATAATCTTTACAGAAGCAGATTGCTAGGTCTTTCTTCTGTTTGCTGAGTGGGTTTGAACCACCAACTTTTAGATTAATAGTTGAAGTGCAAACCATTCACACCACCCAATGACTTGTTCAAATGCTAGAGGGCACAATCTGAACTGACCTTTTCCAGAAGAGTGTATGTGTGTGTGTACTTTTATAAGTTTGCTCTTTCCTACAAGCCAGCTCCACGCAATGGTATCTGGTAAATATTTAACAATGTGTTCTCAGAAACGGAGGTGGGAGGAGCAAAGCAGCGCTTGCCAATTTCTGTAGTGTGAATATTCCTCTCACAGTCAATTTCAGGCTACCAACTTCACAGTCACCAAATGCAGAGTTGAGAAGAGATGCAGGTACCAGCCAGCAACAGTACACCACTGGCTCCATCAAACAAGAAACCCGAGGACAGTGCTCCACACACTGACACTGATAGCATTTGTAGTGTATTTGATTTCATATTTATATCACTAATTTCCAAATTTACCAAACATTTTTGAAAAAATACAAGAGAATAACTCCAAAAATGGAACAAAACAATAATTACAATGTTTATTGCTACCCTAAATCTGTATGACAGCTTCTTATTAAATTGCTCTTCTTGATGAGACAGGCGTCAGGGTTTTTTTTTTTTTTCCTTTTGTGAACTTGTTATTTTAATAATTAAAACACTCAGTAAGTAATTCCAAGAAACAAGCACTATGTAATTTTATTTATTGACCCTCTTGATGATCTTAATGACTCAGATCTTAGGAAACATCTTTTTGGTGGGATTGTAAAACCAAAGATCAAAATTTTATTGTAAATGCAAAGTAATGTGAATCACAAATGGGGTAATCACTGAGGATATGAATTATTTTATCAAAGATACATTTTAAGCTTCTAAAAATGCTTCTGCAAATAAAGTATTTTACTCTAAACTGGAGATTCTACAAGGGAGATATTGTCTAGAGGATGAGGGGTATTTTAGAAATCAATGGGGGTATTTTTGTTGTTGTTGTTGTCACAATGATAGGGGGACACTTTGGTACAGAAAGGGTGGGTCTAGGGTTGCCAGAATTGGAAATTGCCCCATGTTCCAAATGACCTTCAAATGTTCTGCTGGATCTTTATATAGAAGAAAATATGCACTTTATTTCCCAACAATGCAATTACTATATAAATTGAAGGGTGCTTGCATTTAATTTTGCTCAGAATTGGCCAAGAGTTGTTCACCATCTTGAGAAGTCATAGAAACATGGGCAGTACTGCTTTGGTTATTGTTGTTGTTTTGTTGTGTGCCGTCCAGTGGGACCCGACTCATACCAACCCCTCCTTGAGTTTCTCAGGTGGTTATCACTATGGAAGTAGATTGCCCAACCTTCCTTCTGAAGAGCGGCTGGTGGGTTTGAACTGCCAGCCTTCTGGTTAGCAGTTATTAGAGCAGCCAATAAAGCACCCCTGCATTTCTAGCTGTCACAATCACAGTGATGCTATGATTAGTATAAACATAGGACTACTTTATTGTCTTCTAGTGTTGCAAGGCCTGAACTTTGCACTACCTAAAGATGCTTGCTTGAAATAAATTGGCACTGCTAAATGGGATTTTCTAGGCATTGAAAAGAAAATAAACATGGTGGGTGGGGCAGTGGGGCATTGGTGCTACAGTAAGGAGCTTTGGTGGCATTGTAGGTAAGGCTTTTTGGCTGTTAACAATAAGGTAGGTAGTTCAAACCCACCAGCTGCTCCATGGGAAGAGGATGAGGCAATCTACTTCCATAAAGACTGAAAGCCTTAGAAACCCAATGGAGGTTGCTATGCCTCAGAATCAACTTGATGGCAGTGTTTTGTTTTGGCTTGGTGCTGTAGTGCTTAAGTGCTCAGTTACTAACCTAAAAGTCAGCAGTTCAATCCTACCAGCCAGTCCATGGGAGAAAGATGTGGCAGTCTGCTTCTGTAAACATTACAGCCTTGGAAACTCTATGAGGCAGTTCTACTCAGTCATAGGATCGCTGAGTCAAAGTCGACTCAGTGATATTTTTCTTTCAATTTTTATTGTGATTTGAGTGAAAGATTACAAAGCAAATTTACTTTCCATACGCCAGTTCATACACATTTTGTCTCATGACATTGACTGCAGTTTCCCACAATGTAACAGCTCTCTTTCCACTTCCTCCCCATAGTTACCTCTTCCCTGTGCCCTTCCCTCCCAGGCACTCCTAGCCCCTGAGCTGTCTCCCTGTGCATATATTGCTCTTCGGTTCTCCTGTGCTTGATCTCTCCAAGGAGTGTATCTACCTGATGTAAAGGTTCAGCCCATATGAATGTGTATTATTTGACTGGAAGCCACAGGAGTGAGTTCAATTCCAGACCTGAAGTGTGGCTGGGGGCTATATCAGACCAGCAAACCTGGTCTTTTTTTTTTTTTATGATTTTGA
>NW_006922204.1:108440-109369 GCF_000298275.1 Orycteropus afer afer
GTCAGCTCTACTATACACCTGGGAATTCAGATCATACACATAAACTTACAGGACCATTGTCTGCCAACCCTATATATGTTCTTGGGTACACTCCCCGCTTCATAGAGATACCTACTAGTTCAGCCTGTCCACCCATCTACCTACCAATATACCCATGTTTGCCTTCACTGACAACGCCATACTATATGTGCAAAAGGGTTCATCTTTGTTGTCTGTACCTCCCACGTACCTCTCTATGTCTTTCTCTTTACCTGGGCATTCTTAAAGCACATATGAATACACTTGTAGAAACAACCTGACAATGATTTTAATGGGTTATTTTAGTATAAATTATTTCTCTCTTCTTCTTTCTACTAGGGCATTATATTGATTTTTTAAAATTATGTGGGGTATGTGATATCACCTATGAATTTCATAGCAGGTTTCATAGCTGTCATACAGGGGACAGCATGTGATTATGTGCAGTAAAAGAGATCATGGGGTCTGATACGATTGAGACCACTGATATAAATAAATAATCCTTTAATATGACAATACCTTTTCTGTTTTCAAGGCACTCAGCATATCTGCCTACCACCTGACATCAAGGAGTTACATATCAGATTCCCTTGGCTTCAAGACTGTAAAAAGATTGTTCAGCCCTGCCTCAGTCACTACCATTTGTGGTTTAAAATAACGATTTTATCTATTCCCCAATCACAATGCCTATGGCTTTGTCATTTGTTCTTCAGAACATCGGTTGTCTTCTTGGAAAAGCACACGATCAAAAAGTCCAGTGGATCAAATCTTTAAGGCAATCTTAAAATGAAATGAGCATAAATCTCCTTGAGTTTAGAATTTTCCCCTGAGGAAGTCGGAAGCAAGCATTAAACAAGCATATCTGTTTAGTCTCATGCCATACATATTGGCAATAAACACCCTGGTAGGAA
>NW_006922204.1:123867-132905 GCF_000298275.1 Orycteropus afer afer
GTTAGCAGTCACGTGCCTTAGCCACTATGCTACCGAGCTCCCGTTTAGCCCATAGCTTCCTCATCTACAAAATGAGGATGATCTCTGTTCCATTCAAGCTCTAAAATATTATGACTAGACTAAGAGTATGTTTATCTCTTGGGGATAGAGGACTCAGAACAACTTATCTAGAGCTTTTTGGGTAGTGATATTTTTACTCTAATAAATAAAGGTAAGATGAGTGTAGAAAAAATGTTTTCAATTTCTTCTGGCCCCCTTGGAAGTCTTTCACAGGTAAAATAGGTAGGATTTAGGAAAAGACAGAATATTCATAAAGTGATAACCTAGAGACAAGAGTTAAGAGTTAAAGATTGAAACTTGGTTACTGCAAGGGGAGAAGATGTCGTGAGAGAATAAGCATGTCTGTCTTTGCTTCCATGGAAAGCCAGCTCGTGTCTGTTGGGAACAAGAGATTCACTTCCAGTGAGTACATTCAGTGTTGCCAGAAACAACGTCTTCTGGTTGATTTCCATAACTGTCAGAAAAAGCATGTCATAGCAGCTGTAATGCAAGGCAAGACAATGCCAAGCACTGAGTATTTTCTCCCACCCCAGCTCTGAGTTGGACACACACAAGAGCCCAAAGGTAGGACTTTGAGGATCAGGGTTTCTTCAGTCTTAAGTGTGTTCATGCCAAATAAACCAAGTGTTTAAGATGCAAATTATTGGTATTATGGAATGCTTTGTGCTTCCACATTTATTATCAAAGACATACTTGAGCACTTTTGGAAAGTCATTTTACAAATTATAAATGTATCTAAAAATGTTCAACCACAGCTTCTAGCTAAGACTCTTCCACCTGTAACACTTTGATGACCATCCCTTCAGCCAATTTCTGGAGAAAGAGACAGTTCGAATGGAGGACTTGGAGTTGGTATGGCAGAGCATGCCATCAAAGAAGGTGAGGTGGCTTCAACAGCTCTTCTGGGCCCTATTTCCTTCCTGCTGTATGACTCTGCTCTGCTCACCAAGGGGGTATATTCTAAATGCACTGGAGGATTATGTATATGTGGACATACTATAGAGTACTCACTTGAAGAAAGGCTAACCAAAAACCCACCAAACCCACTGCCATTGAGTCGATTCTGACTCAGAATCCCCCATTGAGTTTCCAAGGCAGTAAATCTTTATGGAAGTAGATTGCCTTGCCTCAGCTTCTTCCCAAGGAGCAGCTGGTGGGTTTGAACCACTGATCTTCTGGTTAGCAGCCAAAAGTCTTACCCACTACACCACCAGAGCGCCTTTGAGGAAAGGCTAATGAAACATAATCACAGGAGAAAGAGTTATAATATAATAAATACCATCATGTGCATGGAATATGTATGATGTATGATATTTTGTAGCAAAGCTCAGAATTTACTCTAGAAAACTGCAAAGAATTTACCCTCTGGGGAATGAGAGGTGTGGTAGGCTGAATGTTGTTGTTGTTTTGTGCCATCGAGTCATCTCCAACTCATAACGACCCCTCCTTGGGTTTCCGAGGTGGTATCACTATGGAAGTAGATTGCCCAACCTTCCTTCCGAGGAGTGCCTGGTGGGTAGGCTGAATAACAGCCCTTCAAAGATGTCCACATCCTAATCTCTTGAACCTGTGTTCAATATGTTATCTTACATGGCAAAGAATCAGATGTGATGAAGGTTAAGGATCTTGAGATGGTAGACTCAAGGTGGGCCTGAGTAGGTAATCTCAAGGTTTCTTGTAATAAGGAAGCAGGAAGGTCAGAATGAGGGGAGTCAGAGAAGGACATGTGATGACAGAAGCTGAGATTGGAAGGATTTGAGTCCATAAACCAAAGAAAGCAGGAAACCTCTAAAAAAAAAAAAAAAAAAAACCTCACTGCCATCGAGTAGGTTCCAACTCATAGCGACCCCTCCTTGGGTTTCCAAGGCGGTATCTCTACAGAAGTAGGAAGCCTCTAGAAGCCAGAAAAGACAAGGAAATGGGTTCTCTCCTAGAGCCTCCAGAAGAAACCAGGACTTTGGACTGGTTTATTCCAGTTCAACCCCTGCTGAAAATTTGCATTTCCACCCCAGATATTCTAAATCAGAATCTACATTTTTAACAAGATCCCCAGAATCACCTACCTGGGGTGGAAATGCAAATTCTCAGCAATGGGGTTGAACTGGAATGAGTCATTTCAAAGCCTTGGAAGAAACACAGCCTTGTTGACTCTTGATTTTAGGACTTCTGATGTCCAGAACTATAAAAGAATAAATTTATGTTGTTTTAAGACAATAAAGTTGTGGTAATTTGTTAAAGCAGCAACAGGAAAGTAATACTGGAGGACTCAACAAGATGTTTTCAATTCAACAAGCATGGTTTGGTGAGAGCGTTGGGGTAATGGCTGGGAGAAATGTGCAGAGTTAGTCAATGTACAGAATTCTAGTGAGAGCCTACTCTCAGCTACATACTGTGCTTAGAACTGATACTTCAATTGTGGACAAAGAGATGTGGGCTCTGCCATTATGGAACATGAGAAAAAGACTGGCATGAAACCAAAAATTCCTATTAACTAACTTCAACTGTGCAATGTATTATGAAGTACTACATGGTGCTATGGGAGAGATTAAAGGATACCTAGTCCTTCTGGAAGGAGCTCTGGTAGTATAGTGGCTAAAGCACTTGACTGCTAACCAGAAGGCTGGCGGTTCAAACCCACCAGCCACTCCTCGGAAGGAAGGTTGGGCAATCCTACTTCCGTAGTGATACTGCCTCAGAAACCCAAGGAGGGGTCGCTATGAGTCGGGGCTGACTCGATGGCACATAACAACAACAACAGTCCTTCTGGATGGTTAGGGACAGTTTTCCTGAGCAAGGGATATTTAAGACAAGGATGAATAGGAGTTAATTATCAGGTCAGTTATCTCAGGTCAGTCAGGGTGGAAAGGTCATTTCAGAAAGAAGATAGAACATAGCCAAAAACAGGCAAAGCATTACATTTTAAGGAATTGAAATAAACCCAGTGTTTCTGAAGCAGACAGAATAAGAGCTAGAGTTACATAAGAGGAGATGGAGGGTAAATAGGGACTAGACCATGCAGGGCCTTACAGACCATTGAAGGGACATGACCATATTTACATTTTTTAAGTATCACAGAGGCTGCAATGGATGAAAGAATGGAGGGGGGAGACAAGAGAAGAAGCGAGGAGACCAGGTATAAAGACATTGAAGGTGAAAGTAATGGTAGCCCTGCCCAGGATGGTGGCAGTTGAGATGATGAGAAGTAGAAGGGTTCAAGAGATATATAGGACATAGACTCAAAAAAATTGATGATTGATGGATGTGAGAGGTGATAGGAAGGTGTTAAAGATGACTCCTAGGTTCTTAATTTAAGCACGCTGGTTAGCAGATCCATCATTTTCTAGGGAGAGGAACAATGTTGGAAGAGGGTGTTTTTCAGAGATGATCATGTATACAATTTGGATATGGAAATTTCAGGGGTCAGTGAGACATTCAGGGAGAAATTTAGAGTATGCATTTGGACATGCATGAACAGGAGATCTGAATTTGGGAGTTAGAGTTTAAATGTCAAGTGAAGCTGTGGGAACAGTGGAGATTGCCCAGGAAGAGAGAGACAAGAAGAGGGCCTAGGGAGGAGCTCTTAGGAACTCTAAGATGAAATATAGCAGCAGAAGTCAGAAAAAGAGGCCCCAAAGTGGTCAGAGACCAAGGGAAAAAAGCAGAAGGCTGTGGAGTCACTGGATGCAAGGGAAGAGAGAGGTGTTTCCCCCCCCACACACACACGGAGGGAGTGGTCATGAGGTCAAGAAAAATAAGGACTTAAAAGTAACCCTTCAACAAACATGACAGTCACTGGTGACCTTAGCATTGAATTTGATACAAAAGGGGAATGGAAGCAGAACCTAGGAATTTTTATCTCCTCTGAGTGTTTCTGTCAGATGTTCTAAGAACAAGGTCTTCAGGAAAAGGTACATGGTGGTGAAAGGTCTAATGGGAAACTGCTGTTTATGTGCACCAGCAACACACACAGAGACACACATACTCTGCTCTCCCAGAAAGACAAAATGTACATGGTGGTCAGGACTCCAGGTCCCCTGGGCCTTCACCATACTCCCTGTACACTTGTCATCTTTGACTGGCATCACCCCATCATTTGTTCTTCCTCTTAACTCTAGATATCACTAGCTATTATCGTTGTCTCAGATCTTAGTTATTCTTGAACTTGAACTGTTGCTGTTGTTGTTATGTGCTGTCGAGTCGGACCCAACTCATAGCGACCCCTCCTTGGGTTTCCGAGGCAGTATCACTACGGAAGTAGATTGCCCCATCTTCTTTCTGAGGAGTGGCTGGTGGGTTTGAACCGCCAGCCTTCTGGTTAGCAGTCAAGTGCCTTAGGCACTATGCTACCAGAGCTCCTGAACTTGAACTAGGAACTCACTATCTCCTTTTCTTTCTTCCTGTTATTCTCCTAGTTTTGTTTGAGAGATTAATTCAGAGCGTCTAATTTAATCAACATTTCATTCCAACTGCTTCTCATCTAAAGTGTATGCAGTGGTTCTTCATCAAGGACATGGCCAGTGCTATAATAGCATATTAGGTAGGTGGGTTCATGGAGATGTACAAGGGGGTGGGGTTACAGAAAAGTCTCCTACTTTATGAGAGACCAATCATGAAGGCTATCAGAAGAGCCAAAAGAGTTGATCCAGGTTGAATGTTTAAATAATGGGAAGAGAAAATGTTCCTGTATTTTGTTGATTGTCTACTGAAATTCAACTTACACCTAATTAGGATGGAGTTCTTTGACCATAAGTATACATAGGAGTCCAACCTTCTGCACTCTATGAGGCAACATGGCATAAGAACGGGATCAGGTGCTCCTTGGGTTATGCTGCCAAATAAAACTTATCAAAGGCCACAGTGACTTTCTCACTGAAACCAGAGCAACAACATGAATGCTGAGGAGAAAAAAAAAATGCAGTGAAAGAATGAAGCCATTTTGAGGGAAAGAACTAAAAGAAGAAAAGAATTATACAAGGAGAAACAAAATACAGCTCTGAGTCATCCAGTAAGTTTGCTTTGTAAGGTGGTGAAAAAATAATTGGAGTAACTAGAGAGTGAAATCAGAGTTCTTAATAATGTTTTGAACACAAACACGGCTTTTATTTGTAAATTTTGGGGTGGTTATTTTCACTCTCTCTTCACTACTCCCTTTGCCCTTCAAATTTGGAAATTATTTCAAGTAAAAGAAAATTATTTCCTTTGGTTTCCCAAGAAAGTATTTGTCCTGACTCTTCCCTCAGGATCTACTGACTAAGTCAGTACATGAAGAATGATAGCCATGGTGCCCACATTGCCTTTGATAAATAATTTAGTATTGTAGTCAGAACTCTTCTCAGACGTGCAGGATCTACATTTGAGAGATCTGCTGAAGTCCAGCCCTCTCTCTTTACAAAAGAGGAACTGGGTGTAGAAAGGTGATGCAATTTTTCCAAATGCACAGAGCTAGTTAGTGACAGATGCAGGCCTGGAACTTTGAGGTCAGGAATCTGCCTATGTGATACTGTCACACTCACATGTACTGAAACCACAACAAAACCAAAAACCAAACTTGTTGACATCAGTTGATTCCGACTCACAGAGACCTCATGTGTTACAGAGCAGAACTAAATATAATCTTTTTGGAACCAGGCCTTCCTCCACAGCACCACTGGTGGTTTCTAACTGTCAACCTTTAGGTTAGCAGTTGAGCACAAACTTTTTGCACCACCCAGGGACCTGAAACCACAACAGTGACCCCTATAGTTGAAAGCTTATGGAGGCTAGGAGGGTACCATCTTCAGTTCTCACAACAGATCATTAAAGGAGGCTTCATCGTTTCCATTTTCTATTTGAGAAAACCAAAGCCCAGAGGGGTTAGATAACTTGCCTAAAATCACAGTCAGTAAATAGCAGAATTGCTTAATCTTGCAGGATAGCCAAGGAGGGATTGGCAGTGTCTAGGGCTGATCCTACACCTCAGTGGGAACAGGTGATGGCCTGCCTGATGGCACAAGGAATGCCAAAAGGCTAACCAAAATTATCAACCCAACTTCTTTGCTGTGGTGTCCAAAGGTGGCACTTGGAGTCAGTTCTAGAAAAAAGCAAGGTTCGAGGGAATGGAACACTGAAGAGTTATATTTTGTTGGGAAGTGGGAAGGGAAACTACCAGAAGCAAGAAGAATTTTAGGCCTAGTAAGATGACTCTGATAAGTGGAGGTAGCCTGAAAGAAAGGGGTCTCTGGAGAAAGAACGAGAAAGTTTATGATACCCAGCTCAGAATCATATCTAGAATGAGGCTGGCTCTTTGAGCCCCTAATTGGACTAAGATACTTTTGGAATTTGATAGCATGCATTTATAGAGCTGGGTCAGTACTATTGACTGAACTATTTGGGAGGCAGGCCCACAGTTGCATAGAAGTGAATTAATAACAATCCTGGGTTCAAGATACACAAGTCTATATTTGGCTTTCTTTTCAATTAATGAATTAATTAATGAAGAATACCCATAAACCCAACACCCAAACCATGAATTAGAGCATTAGATGAGGCCACCTGACAATGATAAGTTTTTAACAGGATGTGGATTAACAGAAGCTCTTCTTTGTTCATGGTAGTGTAAAGTGATTTAATCAGTCTGGAAAACAATTTGCATTATCTTGTAGCATTAAAAGTTCTTATACCTATGATCCAACAACCATTCATTTCCTAAGTATATAAACCTGTCCAAAAATGTATATAGCAGTACTCTTTACTGTTTGTAGGAGAGAGAGAGAGAGAGAGAGAGAAGAAAAAAAAACCATGAAACAATCTAAGTGCCCTATGGCTATGCAAATAATACAAAATGAATCTTTCTAATTTAATACTGAGTGAAATAGCTACCTCCAGAAGTCTTCTTACAGCATGATACTCTTTTTATGAAGTTTAAAATAACTGGAATGAATTAATATAAGCACAGCATTATTCACAATAGCCTCCAAGTAGAAATAACCCAAAATGCCCATCAACAGATGAATGGATAAACGAAATGTGGTATATACATACAGTGGAATGTTATTCAGCCATAAAGAAAAATGAAGTCCTGATACATGCTAGGACACAGATGAACCTTGAAAACATTGTGCTAAGTGAAGACACCAAAGGATAACTATTGTATGATCCCACTTATATGAAATGTCTGAAATAGACAAACACATAGAAACAGAAAAGTTTGTTCCAGGTTACCAGAGGCCGAGGAGAGGGGGAATGGGAAGTGGTTGCTTAAAGGGCACTGACTTCCTATTAGGAGTGATGTAAAACACTTGGAAATGGATCGTGGTGACAGTTGCACAACATGGTGAATGAAATTAGTGTCATATAATTGTACACTTAAGAATAGTTAAAACAGCAAATGGCGTGTTACATGTATTCTACAACAATAAAATTTTTTTACAAAGAAAGCATACATATATGTGTGATAAAACTATCTTTCATAAAAGATGTGATGAAATTCATAGTGGTAAATACAGCAGGCCAGGAGTGCCAAGGGATTACTTCCTCATCCCCAGCAGCAGCCCTCTGGCAATGGCTGATGGGAACTGGTATACAAATATCCCAGCTCCCTCATCTCTCTGGTAGGACGCTCTGAGATTTGTGTCTATGTTGTTTCCAAGGGTTCCCCAGCAGGATGCTTTGGTTACCTGTGGTAACTGCATGATAAGCCTTTTGTCACCAGGCTCCTCTACTTCCTGGAGGTATTTTCTGGCATCACCTCTCAAATGAAAGCCTTGCACACAGTCTGCTTTCAGGAAAATCCTAACCAAGGCATGCTCTAATCTATGATCCTAATGGTGGAACTTTCATTTTGACACACAGAATTCTGGAAATATTTATGGAAGAGCCAATTTGAAGCATTTAAAGTAAGAGCTCCCACAGGTGCTTTAACCAGTAATTCAGTATTATATGTCATGCAGATGTTAGCTAGAGGTTCTCATTCCCCATGGAGCTGAGGCTGCTTTCATTCATTTTTTTGTCTTTCTCTCCCTACCCTCAAATCCCACAGCCTGTCACAGTCCAAAGCCCTCTTTAGGATTTTGTTCTTCTTTGTTTTCTTGGCCTCCTCTGCTACTTGGTTCTGCTGAACCATACAACTCCTTCACTAGACTCCAGCAGGGGGGAAAAAATCACCTCAAAGCAAGCATTTGTGGACCGATGAACTTATGAAATTGGTGGGGAGTACAACCTTAGCCCTTCTTGAAGTCCCACCTTCTGATTTCTGCTCCATTCTCTATTTCTCCGCTCTCCCTCCAGAACAGCCCTGGGGGGGCTCCAAATTCCTCTCTCTAGAGCCCCAACCTCAAACTGTATATCTAAACCCATCAAGGGGAGAAGGAAATTATATGGCTAGCTAGCAAACTTGTCTCCTGCTACACCTAAAACTATAGCCAAACACAGGAATCTTTCCATTTTGAATGGAGAAAACTAGATCTTCAACAGCACCCATGCAAAAACTCTTTCCAAGTTATGTTTAGATAAAAAGGAAAGCAATACTAGATCACTCATCACCTGTTACGTGTTTGTAGACTTGGCATGAATGATGCAGAAGGTGTAATTTTATTTCTTAATAAGTCTTGTCCGCACAAAGCAATTTCAGTGTTGGAGAACATGCCTAGTCCCATTTTTGGGAGCATCACTTTCTATGCTTATATGGGTTTTCAAGTCATCGCAGAGAGAAAAGCCTTGGCAACTGAGTAACACCAATGTTAAATTTACTGGCTCTGCCATACTTCAGTGTCAGGCCTTGGGCAAGTTACTTAACTTCTTTGAGCCTCGTGTTCTCTGTAAAAGAGTACACGAATGTGTGACTTACAGAATTGATATGCAGTAAGAGGTAACTTCACTTAACAGCCCTGGTACAAAGAGGCCAAGCAACAAATGTTAGGGAGCTCTGGTAGCATAGTGCCTAAGGCACTTGACTGCTAACCAGAAGGCTGGCAGTTCAAACCCACCAGCCACTCCTCGGA
>NW_006922204.1:133205-134310 GCF_000298275.1 Orycteropus afer afer
AATGTTATCATTTCAAATTGTAATCAGTATAAAAAGTATTACACTTAACTTTTTCAAACATTTTTTTTCATACTAAGGCCTTGAAATCTATGGTGAATTTTACACTTGTATCTCAATTTGGACCATATGTCAAGTGCTCACTGGCCACATGTGGTTATTGTTGTTGTTAGCTGCCGTTGACTACATTTAGACTCAAGTTGATCCCATCTCTTACAGATTAGAACTGCTCCAGATAGTTTTCTTGCCTGTAATTTTAGTGGAAGCAAATAGCCAAGCCTTTTCCTCCACAGTATCTCTGGGTGAGTTCCAACCGCCGGCGACCTTTAAGTTAGCAGTCAAGTGCAAACTGTGTATCTTATTGGACAAAATGAGATTGAATCTCCTTAGATTTTGAAAGCTGGCCTTTTCTATTGTATTCTATGACACATTTCAAACTGTGAGAGGCACTTGGCCCTGGTCCTGTCCCTATATTATCACTAATTTAGAGTTGTTGCATCCATCAGGTGATATAAGGGACAAATTATCCTGAAACAGGAATATTCAAACTCTTTCTTTTTCTTTTCCTTAAAGCTTTCTATCCTGCAGAAAATTGGGTTAAGCACAGGGATGGGGATGGTGAAAAAGCTGGGTCTGACAATAGTAGTGGCCAAAAGAAGAGGGCCTTCTGGTAACTACACAGCCTTCTCTGATGGACATCTTAGCCAACCTTGGCAACTGACCTGTGGCAAGTCAGTGGTCATGATGGTCGGAGATGGGGGTGGGGTGGAGGTGAGGCCGCGTTGCATCTTGTCAAACAGCTTAAATTGGCGGAGGCTTTATTAGACTTGTTGATGTAAGAAATGCCAAGTTTTCCAGATAAAAGGTGGCAGCTTAGACATCAAAGTCCACTGAAAATAATGGTTTATGCTCAGTTCATTCTGAGGATAAGTAAACATTAATGTTGTTGTTGTTGTTGTGTGCCCTCGAGTTGGACCTGACTCATAGCAACCCCTCCCTGGGTTTCCAAGGCAGTATCTCTACGGAAGTAGATTGTCCAACCTTCCTTCCAAGGAGTGGCTGGTGGGTTTGAACCGCCAGCCTTCTGGTTAGCAGTCAAGTGCCTTAG
>NW_006922204.1:134410-134972 GCF_000298275.1 Orycteropus afer afer
TCTGGTTAGCAGTCAAGTGCCTTAGGCACTATGCTACCAGAGCTCCTAAACATTAATAGAAACTGGTAAGATCAAGTTTGGGATCAAAACAGAAAAGCAGTTGATTCTGACACGTCTTCAACTTTTGAAGCAAAACACAACTGAATAAGACCACTTACATTACCAATTTTTGGTTCTTATTTTTGGAAGACTTTCCCACTCCAAGATTTCCAAAATGTCAATCTAACCATGATTATCATTCAAAGCACCCTTTCGTGATTGTTATGTTATTGGCATTTTGCTCTGGTCTCTTCTACACTTTTTGCTATAAAGAAGTTTTTGTGATCTTGTCATAGTTGAGTTCAAATCAATAAATAATTTGGTATCTTGCTTTTTTCCACTTACTATGTGGTGTAGTGCCTACGGCATTTGACTGCTGACCAGGAGGCTGGTGGTTCAATCACCAGCCACTCCTCGGAAGGAAGATAGGGCGATCTACTTCCGTAGTGATAC
The DNA here is from genome assembly GCF_000298275.1 of Orycteropus afer afer. Taxonomy (NCBI): domain Eukaryota; kingdom Metazoa; phylum Chordata; class Mammalia; order Tubulidentata; family Orycteropodidae; genus Orycteropus; species Orycteropus afer. The sequence continues at coordinate 134,903 of NW_006922204.1, forward strand.
TGCCTCGGAAACCCAACAAGGAGTCGCTATGAGTTGGATCCGACTCCACGGCAGTGAGTTTGTTTTTTTT
>NW_006922204.1:135273-145917 GCF_000298275.1 Orycteropus afer afer
CACCAGCCACTCCTCAGAAGGAAGGTTGGGCAATCTACTTCCATAGTGATACAGCCCTGGAAACCCAAGGAGGGGTTGCTATGAGTTGGGTCCAACTCAATAGCATACAACAACAATGGACAAGATTTTGCATGACACAGCAAGCATTAAAGGAAGATGAAAGGAATACACAGGGTCATTGTGTCAAAAAGAATTGGTGATGTTCAACCAATCCAGGGGGTAGCATATGATCAAGAACTGATGGTACTGAAGGAAGAAGTTCAAGCTGCACTGAAGGCATTAGTGAAAAACAAGACTCTGGGAATTGGTGGAATACCAACTGAGATGTTTCAACAAATGGATGCAATGCTGGAAGCTCTCACTCTTCTATGCCAAGATATTTGGAAGACAGCTACTTAGCCCACCGACTGGAAGAGATCCAAATTTGTGCCCAAGTAAACTGTTGCTCAAGATAATTCAAAAATGACTGCAACCGCACATTGACAGCATACTGCCAGAAATTCAAGCCAGATTCAGAAGAGGCTGTGGAATGAGGTATGTCATTGTTGCTGTCAGATGGATCTTGGCTCAAAGCAGAGAATACCAGAAAGATGTTCACCTGTCTTTCATTGACTATGCAAAAGCATTTGACTGTGTGGATCATAATAAATTATGGATAACATTGCAAAGAATGGGAATTCCAGAACACTTAATTATGCTCATGCAGAACCTGTACATAGACCAAGAGGCAGTCATTCAAACAGAACAAGGGGATACTGTACGGTTTAAAATCAGGAAGGCAGTGTGTCAGGGTTGTATCCTTTCACCATACTTATTCAATCTGTATGCTGAGCAAATAATCTGAGAAGCTGAACTATATGAAGAAGAACATGGCATAAAGATTAAAGAAAGACGCATTAACAACCTGCAATATGCAGATGACACAACTTTGCTTGCTGAGAGTGAAGATGACCTGAAGCACTTACTGATGAAGATCAAAGACTACAGCCTTCAGTATAGATTACACCTCAACATGAAGAAAACAAAAATCCTTACAACTGGACCAATAAGCAACACCATGATAAACAGAGAAAAGATTGAAGTTTTTAAGGATTTCATTTTACTTGGATACAAAATCAATGCCCATGGAAGCAGCAGTCAAGAAATTAAATGATTTGCATTGGGAAAATCTGCAGCAAAAGATCTCTTCAAAATACACAAAATGTGCAAATATGAGTTTGAGGACTAAAGTGCACCTGACCTAAGCCATGGTGTTTTCAGTGGTCTCATATGCATGTGAAAGCTGGATAATGAATAAGGAAGACTAAAGAATTGATGTCTTTGAATTATGGTGTTGGCGAAGAATGTTGAATGTGCCATGGATTGCCAGAAGAATGAACTAATCTCTGTTGGAAGAAGCACAGCCAGAATGTGCCTTAGAAGCAAGGATGGTGAGACTTCATTTCACATACTTTGGACATTTTCTCAGAAGCATCAGTCCCTGGAGAAGAACATCATACTTGGTAAAGCAGAGGATCAGTGAAAAAGAGGAAGACCTATCATGAGATGGACTACCATAGTGGCGACAACAGTGGGCTCAAACATGGCAATGATTGTGAGGATGGTGTAGGACTGGGTAGCGTTCCATTCTTTTGTATATGGAGTCATTGTGAATTGGAACCGAATTGACAGCTCCTAACAATAACAACAATGTTTGTATTTGCCATAATCTCATATAGACTTTATACAACACATTTTTAATGACAGTATAGAGTTCCTAGTGTTCCATTAAGTGTATGTGCCGTGATTTACTTAACCATTTTCTATTATTTTCCTCCCTCTGAACATTATATTATGTGCTTTTGTTCCACTTTAGCAAAGAAGTATTACCTTTTTTAAAATTAAAAAAAAAAAATGGAATTAAATCTGGCTTTGAGTCCCCACATGCAGAGCTGGCAAGATACCAAACAGAAGCCATTGTTGGAGGCTTCTCCTCATCCAAGAAATGAGTACGTACAGGTGTCTTGAGAATGCTTGGTGTGAAAGGTAAGATGCTTTTGACTCTAAGGAACATAAATCCACTGAAACTCGCCTGAACCATAAACAAAATGTACTGGCCTGGGCAAGTGGAAGTCCATGGGAGGCTTCAGGCATGGTTTGATTTAGTCACCTGACAATGTCATCAAAAACTCAACTTCTTCCCATTTCTGCTCTGCTTTCTGTAAAGTCAGCTTCAGCCTGATCACAGGATAGCTGTTGGCTACTCCTGGTGCTACATGCTTCTTTGTGTGGACTTAGAGATGAGGAGCGGATAGAAAGAGAGCAAAAGAAGGGGAGAGGGGATTGAGAGATGCATGTCCAGACTTCCTCAGAATAGCAAGCATGTTTCCTCACAGAACCCCCAGGGAATGTCTCCTCCTTTCCAGTTGGCTTGAACTGGGTCATGTGCCAATTGCTGAACCAACAGCCATAGCCAGCCATAGGAAGCTCACTAGTTTTTACATTGAGCCATGTATCTTGACACTATAACCTGACTGGGCTATTTTTTTCCCAAAAAAGTACAAATGGCTGCATGTGAAAGTGGAAAAAAAAAGTGGAGGTAGTTACAAATAGAAGAGGGAATGAAGTTAGGTAGACTCTCATATTGTTTCCTGTATCTTTTAACTTCTGTTTACAGCCCTAGAAACCAAAGCACCTTGTTACACAAAAAATATGAGGGGCACAGGGGAAGGGTTACTGGGAAAGGAGGGAAGGAGACTGGGTTAGGGTTGGACATGGTAAATGGGGAATGAAACTAAATGTACACATAACGTTGAATGTAAAACAAACTCTTAAAATAAATAAATAAATTCAAGCCATAGGAGCACAAAGCCTGGACCCAAAATGGTGAAGACAATCTTCTCTTAATTCTTTTGCACCTCCAAGAGTAGAAGTTTTTTTTTTTAATTTTTTTTTTTAAAAGTTCTCAAATTATTCTGCCACACCACCCCTATACTTAAAACCCTTTTCTGTCCTCTTTTGGAGAAGGGAAAAGCTACTAAGAAGACTGAAAACCCTCCTTAATTAGAAACAAAAGGACCAAGATAAAGGGCCTTCAAGAGAGTTTGGACCATCCAAAATAGTTTTTAAAAAAATAAGAATATAATCACATGGGAAAATAGCACTACTGCTTCAAATCACACCCATATTTGATTAAACACACCCATTTAAGTAAGACTCTCTCTCCTCTAGTTCACTCAACTTCACATTCTCACTTCCCAAGTCACTCACTCTTAAAAATCAAAAGGTAGGCTGATGTTATGAAAGAACATAGAATTGAGTGAGAGTCAACAGACCTGGATTCAAATCCAGGTTTTACCATTTTATAGCTGTGTAACCTTAAGCAAACTATTTTAACCTTTCTGTCTTAGTTCACTGACCTGTAAGATGAGGATAATATTGAGTCATCAGATTTACTGTGAAGAAACAACATAGGTACTTTCACACAGCACATAGTAGGTGTGCAAGACATGTTAGTTGAGAATGATGAGAGAAAGAGAAGACAGGGAGACCAGGATTTCATAGCCAAGTCAAGTGATGATGGAACTATTTTATAACACGATCCACCAACTAATGATCAAGAACAAGATGGATAATCTGGGGGTAATTTTTTTTTCTGTCATCTTTTCCACGCCATCTTACACTTAAAAAAAAATTATTGTGATTTAAGTAAAAGTTTACAGAGAAAGTTGGTTTTCCATTCAATAATTCTTACACTTTTTGTTTTGTGACAATAATTACAATCTCCACAATATAACAGGACGCTTCCTACTTCCTTCTTGTCTTTCCTATTCCTTCCTGTTGAGCTTTGTTGTTGTTGTTGTTGTTATGTGCCATCGAGTCAGACCCGACTCATAGCGACCCCTCCTTGGGTTTCCGAGGCAGTATCATTACGGAAGTAGATTGCCCAACCTTCCTTCCGAGGAGTGGCTGGTGGGTTTGAACTGCCAGCCTTCTGGTTAGCAGTCAAGTGCCTTAGGCACTATGCTACCAGAGCTCCTAGTTGAGCTTTACCCATGAGCAAAGCTGCTGTTTTGATTTAATATGGCTGATTGTCCTAAGAAGGTTGCACCCCTCTAATGTTATTATTCACCTTATAGACCTGCCTATTGCTTGGCTGAAAGTTGAGCCATGAGGATGAGTTCAGGTCCAGGCTTAAAGAGTGACTAAGGGCCACAGTCTCAAGCGTAATACCACCTACCTTCAACTTTTAGTTATGGCTATATCTTATGCATGATTATTGCTTGAATTACCCAGGAAACTTCCCTTACCTTTATTTCCCATTGAGAGCTGTTGAAAAGGAATGTGATTTGGAGAAGGTTTTGTTGGTTTCCATTCACTTAATACTTATTGTGCCCTTAAAATGTGACTGGTGCTTATGCTGCGCACTGGAGATAGAGTGAATAAGACTAATATGGTCCCAGCCTTCACATGCTTAAATCTAGTGGAAAGGTAGACATTGTTTTAGTCCGGGTTCTCTTAAGGAGGAAAACCAGTGAAGCTTATATATAAATATGTTGTTGTTGTTGTTATGTGCCGTCGAGTCAAACCTGACTCATAGCGACCCCTCCTTGGGTTTCCGAGGCAGTATCACTATGGAAGTAGGATTGCCCAACCTTCCTTCCAAGGAGTGGTTGGTGTATATAGAGAGATTTACTTCAAGGAATTGGCTCGTGAAATTGTGAGGCAATGACTCATGCAATTGTGAAGGCTAGTAAGTCCCAAATCCATGGGTCAGGCAGCATGCTGAAGACTTCTGCTGGCTCATATGGTTACAGGGGCTTATGAGCCCAAAATCTGTAAGTCAGGCAGCAGGCTGGAGGCCTCTGCTGGCTCGTGGTTTTGCAGAGGCTGATGAATTCGAAGTCTGCTGGTGAGGGGCAGACTGAAGACTTATGCAGACTTACATCCCAAGAACCAGAGGTCAGGCAATGAGAAGAGTGGAGGGCTGAGAGATGAGCTCTATCAGAACATCCATTTACATATTGGAGACAGGCCACATGCCCCAGGAACTCCCCTTTCAACTGATTGGCTGCTCATTAGATCACGAAATGGAATGTGATTACATTATGTTAGAGGACATCACAGGCATTCATCAAATAATAAAAGTGTTTTGTTACTGTGGAAAGTATGTAGCTGGGTCCCACCCAGTTTCTGATTCAGTAGGTATGAGGTAGGGTTCAAGAATTTGTATTTCTAACAAGTTCTCAGGTGAGACTGATGCTGCTGGTCCAGACTTTCACTTCGAGAACCAGTGGGAGTGGGGCCTGTGTAAGACCATGGTGTATACAAGGAATTGAAAAAAAAAAAAAAAAAACCATCAAATCTATTTCTCTCAAGGTACCTTCTCGTCCAACTACAACCAATCCACATATGGAATTAGAAACCATACAGCAGGAGGAATATATCTACTTTGTGGGCAGGGAAGGCCTCCTTTGATACTTACTTAAGTGATGTTTATGTGAGAGCTGAGGCATTCACTACAAGGAATAGGGAGTTGGGTTAGAGTGCACTGGGTAGGACAGCGGTTTTCACACTTAAGTGTGTGACAGAATCACCTGGAAGGCTTGTACATTAGTTATCTTTGCTGCATAACAAATTAGCCTCTGGAAACCACAAACATTTATTAAAACAAAATGTGAGAGTTTCTTTGGGTCAGAAGCCCAGGAACAGTTTAGCTGAATGCTGCTAGCTCAAGATCTCTCACAAAATTACAATCAAAGTGTCAGCCCAGGCTCAACTGGGGAAGGATCTACTTCCAAGCTCATTCTCATGTGCCTCCCCAAAGGGCTGACTTACAACATGGCAAGTGGCTTCCCTAGGAGCCAGTGACCCAAGAGAGAGAAGACGCCAAGACAGAGCTGCAGTTCTTTTTTTTTTTTAACATAGGCTTTATTTTTCAGAATAGTTTTAGATTTACAGAAAAAATGAGATCATAATATAGAAAATTCCTATATATGCCATACCTACCTTCCCCCATGATTAACACCTTACATTAGTATGGCACGTTTGCTACAACTACTGAACCAATATTGATACATTATTATTAACTAAAGTCCATACTTTATTCAGAATTCCTTAGTTTCTACCCAATGTCCTTTTTCTGTTCCAGAATCCCACCCAGGCTACCACATTATATTTAGTCATCATGTCGCCTTAGGTTCCTCTTTGCTGTGACAGTTTCTCAGCCTTTTCTTGTTTTTCATGACCTTGATAGTTTTGCTGGACCGCAGTCATTTTATACCTTAATATAGAAAATGAGATCTCATCACTCCTACCATACTATATTCCTTAGAGCAACTAAGTCTAGTCCACACTGGGAGGGGGGGATTAAGCTCCACCTCTTGAGGGGAGGAGTATCGAAGACTTTACGGCCATATCTTTAAAACCTTCATAAGGAGGCACCACCTGCAGTTTCTGATTCAGTAGGTCTGAGGTAGAATTCCAGAATCTGAATTTTTAACAAGTTGCCAGGTGATACTGATGTTGCTGGTCTGGGCCCTCACTTTGAGAACCACTAGGAGTGGGGCCTATGCAAAACCATGGTGTGTACAAAGAATTTTAAAAAGTTTATCAAAATCTATTTATCTCAAGGTACCTTCTTATACAGCTGCACCCAAAACTGACATCTCCCCACTTGCTTAAGCTTCTGGATTTCGACAGTTAACATGAAACTATTTAGATAAAAATATATGAATTGCTGTACAAAAGAGGCTGAACAATACCTTGTGTTTATATCAAACATGCTTAATTTTATTTGAGGAGTCCCCAGGTGGCACAAACATTTAAGTGCTCAACTACTAGCTGAAAGGTTGGTTGGTTAAAAGCAACCCAGAGGTACCTTGGAAAATAGGCCTGGTGACCTGCTTCCTTAAAAACCTATGGAGCAGGACTTCTCTGTAACACATGGGGTCACCATGAATTAGAATTGACTCGACAGAGAGTAACAACACATTTCATTTGATTGTCACAAATGCCAGTGAGGGAAACCAGATGTTTCCATGTGACGTAAGTAGTAACTGGGACACAGAAAGGCTAAGTGACTTGTCCAAGGGCAGACAGCTAGTTGATAACAGAACCAAGGCTAGGAACTTGGCCACCTGAGTGCTGAGCCAGCGGTTTACATTACACTCAGTTCTTTCACATTGTTCTCAATCTCTGGGACTCTGCCACCTTTTGGAGAAGCAATCAGTAAAATCAGGCAAATGAAAGTTCAAGTAACCCAATCACCAGAATACAGAGATTTAAAGTAGCATCTTGTGTAGTGGAAAATGAAGGCGTGCAACAAGTAATTTGTAAACTCAGAAAAATCAGCAGCACCCTCCCATTTAGGTTAGATAAATCTCCCTCTCCACCGATGTCCAACTTCTTCCTGCTCACTGACTATCACAGCTGCTTCCAATTACATTCTGCCTCTGGGTAAACCCAAAAACCAAACCCATGGCCATCACGTTGATTCCAACTCACAGCGACCACCACTGGGTTTCCAAGGCTGTAAATCTTTACGGAAGTAGATTGCCTCATCTTCCTCCCAGGGAGAAGCTGGTGGATTTGAACTGCCGACCTTCTAGTAAGCAGTCAAATGCCTTACCTATTGCACCATCAGGGCTCCTTAATACAACCCGAATGCTATGTAAACAGCACTTTATGCTCCCTCTTAGCCTTTGAGGGATTGCTTTCACCACTTGATTGCTTTGTAGGAGCCATTTTTTCACAGAAACAAAGGATGTACCCAACACAAGTAGTGAACTAAGAGACGTGAAGTAAACAATGCTCAAACAATGAGCACTGGGGAGAGACTGAGGATCTGTGAAATGGCAGAAGGCTACAATAGGGTATGCCCACACATCATTTCATTCGCATGGATTCAGCGTAGTCCTCAGAGGCAAATTCAAGTTCTAGTTTCTGTAATTTTTTTTCCTGAATATTTTAAATCTGTGGTTGGTGGAATTCATGGATGGAGAGACTGTGGATAGGAGGGCAAACTGTATATCTTTTTTAGGCTTTGATTAGAAAGTAAGCCATAGTAGTCTACATATCACCACCAAGATGACTAAGATCTACTTGAAAATCTGCAAGTGAGGGAAGGCCTCTGGATGTCTTTGAGTGTATGTGTTACTTTTTTTCTGAATCCAGAGTGTAAAGATGTAATTATTTTATTAAGCAAAGAATTGGATGCATGGATGCTCAATAAAGACTCAAAAGCTAAATAGCTGCTCACCAAAACACTCATTTGGTGGGAAAAAAAAAAAAACAAAACAGTGCAATCAGACCCAAGGAGTGGTTTCCACTTACACTGTTACCTTTCCTTAAAAAATTCTACCATTCCACAAAAATGACCAGAATTGCTGGTTGGAGAGAGACTGGTGGAACCCCTGAGACTATGGCCCTGGGTTACCCTTAGGGCCTAGAAATGGACTCACTTACATGGATTGGCTCTCAGCCCAACTGTAGAAAGACCTACATACAGAACACCTACCCCAGGGCGATGCACCCACCTACTCTAGGGAGATGCACCCCTTGGATCAATCAGCCATGAGACACCAAAGGGGTGGCATTCACATACAGGGAAAGCCGGACACACAGGAGTGCAGAGATAAGAAGGGAAAAGGGAGGGAGTGGTCACAGGGGGCAGGGGGGAGGAGAGGTTGTTATGGTTGGGGATGGTAATCAGCTTGTGAAATCAAATGTGCATGAACTGTTGAATGTAAAACAAGTTTGCTATGTAAATTTGCACTCAAAGCACAATAAAAATTAAAAATAAATCTAACATTCCTTTTAGGTGATGTTTACACATGGTCAAAAATAAAGCCCAGGTTTGGTGGAAATGGTTAAAGCAAGAATTTTCTGATATTCACATCAGAAAATAAAGGTTTCATATGCTGAGCTCTGAATTCAAGTTCACTCTTAGGAAGACAAAGAATACCCAACATAGTGTAAGCATAGAGTCCTGTCCAAATGTGGTGGTGATGGTGGTGAAGCATGAACAGAGACAGGGAGCATATAATTAATGCTGTTCTATGGTGTCTACCATTGAGACCATTTCAACTCCTGGCAACCCTCATTGGGTTTCCAAGGGTGTAAATCTTTAAGGAAGTAGATTGCCCCATCTTCCTTCGGAGGAGCGACTGGACCGCTAACCTTCTGGTTAGTAGCCAAATGCCTCACCCACTATGCCACCAGAGCTCCCTTGTTTTTTGGTTTATGAGTATGGTGTGGTGTGGTGGGGAGTATGAAAGACAGTGATAGTGACCTTACATCTGATTCTCTCCAACAGTAGTGGTAAAGAGCTGGTGGCACAGTGGTTAAAAGCGCTCGCTTGCGAACCAAAAAGCCCGTAGTTTGAACCCACCAGCCACTACGTGGGAGAAAAATGTGGCCGTGTGCTTCCATAAAGATTCCTGCCTCAGAAACCTTATGGGGTAGTTCCACCCTGCCCCATAGAGTTACTGTGAGTGAGAATCAACTAGGTGGCAATATGTTTAATCATAGTAATGGTGGTGACAGGACATGAGTGACTTTACAATTAATTCTGGCCAATGGCAGTGGGAGGGGCATCCAACAAAATCAGTGACCTAACATTTAATGCTGTCCGAATGTGTTGGGGAGTGGGGGAGGGGAAGGGATGAGGGAGACAGGCAAGAGACAAAGAGTGAGTCATCTAAGAACTGATCCTGTCCAATGGTAGTGGTGGGGAAAGGCACAAGACACATCAGTGACCTAGAACTGGTCCTGTCTAATGGTGGAGATGGGGGAGGTGCCTGCAACCCCACTGGACAAGACCAATCCTTAGGTCACTGACTCTGTGTCTACACGCCCCCCCACCTCCACCATTCTCTCGTCTCTTGCCTGTCTCCCTCATCCCCTCTCCCTCCCCAACTCCCCAACACATTTTGACAGCATTAAATGTTAGGTCACTGACTCTGTTGGATGCCCCTCCCACCGCCATTGGCCAGAATTAATTGTAAAGTCACTATTTCATGTCCTGTCACCACTATTACTACCGTTAAACGCATTGCCACCTAGTTGATTCTCACTCACAGTAACCCTATGGGTCAGGGTAGAACTGCCCCATAGGGTTTCTGAGGCTGTAATCTTTATGGAAGCACACGGCCACATTTTTCTCCCATGTAGCGGATGGTGGGTTCAAGCTGCCAGCTTTTTGGTTAGCAAGTGAGCACTTTTAACCACTGTGCCACGAGGGCTCTTTACTGTCCAAAGGTGGCTGGGGGAGCTCTGGCAGTTCAAACTCACCAGCCACTCCTCGGAAGGAAGGTTGGGCAATCTACTTCCGTAGTGATAGCGCCTCGGAAACCCAAGGAGGGGTCGCTATGAGTCGGATCCAACTCCACAGCAGTGAGTTTGGTTTGATTTTGGTGAAGGTGGCTGGAGAGGTGAAGGGACATGAAATAGCCAATACAAATCAGTGATAAATGGAATATGAAAATCGAAGTGTCAAGACACAGCAAAGACCTTGAAGTGCAATAGTCCGCAGGTCCGAGGGACCGCCTCCCGGAAGAGTTGCGAAGGGCCTGGAGCGGCACTTAGGGCTCTATTCCAGGCACGGGTTCCGGGATTTCTGTGGGGCTCCCTTCACCTCAGCCACCTTTCGCCAGCGGAGGACCT
>NW_006922204.1:146216-152539 GCF_000298275.1 Orycteropus afer afer
GCTGCGCCGGCCCTCGTGGCAGCCTGGGCGTCTCAGCGGGTCTGTGCCACGCTCCATCGAGGATGCGTTTGTTCCAGGCGCTGCTGAAGCAGCCGGTGCCCAAGCAGATCGAGCGCTACTCCCGCTTCTCGCCGTCGCCGCTCTCCATCAAGCAGTTCCTAGACTTCGGTGAGTGGGAGCCGGCAGCTTCGGGGGCTCCCGGGCAAGCTGGATAGGGCGTGGGGCCGCCATCGATCCCACAGCCTTGGGGCAAAAGCCAGGGGAAATGCAGGCGGGGCGGGGAGTGCCAGAGGGGCTCGCCCGGGGGCGCGGAGAGGCAGGCCTGGCACCTTTGCACCGGCTGAGGTCCAACCAGGAGAACCAGAAACCGCGTCCGAGTACCCTCATCTCAGGCGGGACTCCCATACCTGCCAGAATCTTTCGCTTCAGATCTACCTCACACATCACTGCCCTTAAAACTTCGGAGGGGGATGGCAAGGAGGATGGTTGTTTCATGTATTCATACTTGAATATTTTTGGTTGAGTAAGAGCTGTTTAGAAACATCTTGAGGCCGAAGAAATTATGCAATGGCATTTTGCCCCTTCTCTGAGGTGCCTGCTGTGTGGCCTGAGTCGTGGGACTCGAACTGTTGTCTTCATCATGTTATAGGAATGCAGTGAGAGGCCTGGACTGCCAGCGCCTTAGATGCTGGGGAGAGCGGACTTGTGGGCACGTAGCGTCAGAGCAGGGGCTGATACAACCCCGGCCTGGGGGTCAGCACCTTTCCGCGTGCCTCTCCTTTTGTGTAGCACCCACCTTCACCTTGTCAGGTGGGCTGGTGGGCAGCTCCCATGGATTGAGGTGGGAGTGCAGAAGACCAAGGCCCCAACCTGCCTGAGGCCTAGCTGAGATGCAAATAGGTTCCAACACTCCGTGTTCAAACTGGGTATTTCCCGGAGTGGTGCCGTTTCAACCCCAGGGTGAACGTTCGCAGTGCCGAATGCGAGGGAAGCGGTTGTGAAACACCCGTAAAACAGAAATGGGCACCCAGGTATCAGAATGGAATTCTGCTTCCCAGAAGGAAAATAAAATCGAGCAGCAAAGATGTTCTAAGCTCTCAAGGGAGAATAATGGGAGTGCATTTTAATTAAAGGAGCCATGGTGGCACAGTGGTTAAAACATTTGGCTGCTAACCTAAAGCTAGGCCGTTGGAACCCACCAGCCAGTCAGCGGGAGAAAGATGGGTGTCCATAAACATTACAGCCTTGGAAATCCTATGGCGCATTTCTACCCTGTCCTATGGGGTCGTTATGAGTCAGAATCAACTCTATGCATGGGGTTTGCTTTGGTTTTATGTTTAATTAATGAATTTTATGTAACTGCCAAGGGACAGTATCAGTTGGGCATAAAAACTAAAGTGCAGAGTAGGTAGAATATTCCAAGAAGACATGATATGCAAAATGCTTTGTTGTCCATACTTTAAAAAAAAGGTGGGATAGAAAGAGGAAAGAATGGATTAAAGTTGAGACCAGATTAAATTTTAAGACACTTTTTTTTTTTTTGCCAGAGAATGATGATGAAAGTAAAAGTTAGGGAGATGTTGATCTTTGTGTCTTAAACTTCACCCCTAAAAGCTCTTCAGTAGTTTTATTGTCCCATTCCTGGCCATTTGAGAGAATTTTAGAGGTGGGGCAGCTCCTGGCTTCAGAGTTTAGGGGGGAAAAAAATGTTGCTGCTGCTATAAATAGACATGTTTTCCATCTCTACTGTATAGTTTTGGAGAAGAATCTGATGGCATCCGCCTTTTTTTTAGGGTAAACTGAGACAGGTTAATACACACCAAAAGGAACAAGGGAACCCAGCAACTCCCAACTCCTCCTTTACACCTTCAAAGTTGAAGTGCTAAACTCTAATAGTTTGGCTGAATTTTCGTTTGATTTATTCTGTAACAGCTAGAGTCTACCCATGTTAATAGGTGTCTTGGCAAGGATGTTGTTTGAGTAGAAAAACCACAGTAGGGGATAGTGTTGTCATGGATAACCTATGGGTCCAGTAACTGGAAACAAATGTTCTAATTCTGACTCTGCTATGTGACCTCGCTGGGTGACCTTGGGCACTGGGGTTCATTTTTCTCATTTTTAAAACGTGTGGATTGTATCAGGTCATTTTCAAACAACAGCTCCAAAATTATATGATTGTCATTTCAGAGGAAAAGGGGTAAGCTTTTTGAAAAAACAAACCCCCAAATTTTTGATAGATCTTCCCATAAAAGGTTTCTGATCCCTTTGGTCAGGGATGGAGAGATATTCTAATCTAGGGTAATGGGAGAAGCATGCTATGTTAAGTCTTTTCCTTATAGGGAAGCTCACAGAAGCGTTATATATAATTGCAGTGGAATTTGCTAGAAATCACAAGCCTGGTTTGTACTCCCAGAGATGAATCAGGTGGCAATCAGCCTATCTTTAGTGGCATGACAACTAAAAGGAGGGGGTTGTCATACAAAGGCCATCTCTACCTATACTCTTAGTTCTTCCATCTTTTGATAGAAGTTCTGTTTTGGCACATGATATGAGAGTTTGAGGATTTAGAATGGGGATGGGGATATTTTGAAGGTGAGGAGGAAGAATCATAAAGAGGCTATATGATCCTGTATGGTTGTGGAAAATGACAGGGAAGGGCCAACTCAAATGCTTAAAGGACCTAGTAGCGAACAGCAACTGAGTATGTGAAACCAGCCAAGTGGGGACTGTGGCAAATTCCCAGTCCTCAGCTGCAGCTGATTAACATCAATTCAGTCTACAGCTAGTTCCCAACTTGCAGCATAGTAGAGAACAACCAACTGCACTTCAAGGCAGTCTTTTTTTTTTTGCAAATCTTACTGTTAGTGATATGTACTCGATACAGTGTTGCAGTGTGTAAAGGGGATCATACAGACAACTCCCACTAATTTTCTGACTGGAACGGCCATCCGCATTCCCAGGGAGAATCCAGATGATCCAGAACCTTCCACAAGTGGAGTTATTACTGCAACTGACAAAATACCAGGGTTGTCCATTCTTTTACTGCCATGTATATATATTTTTTAATGTGTGTATGTATGTATTAAAATACATCTGTAAGTTTATATGTAATATTTCCAACCCCCAAACAGAAACAAAGGTTGGATTTATAAAGGCATTGATAATAAAAAGTAATAATAATGAAAATTAAAAAGAAAAATGAGGTATGCAACTTACAATGGAGTCTTGAGAACAGAACCCTGTCATAAATTGGGGACTACCTGTATTTTCAAGGAATGTGGCTCAAGCTAAATAGATGATGGATGGACCACATTGGCTCACAGGCTACTACCCTGGCTACAGATGAGACATGAGTTTTTGTTTTGTTTTGTTTAACTAGAATAAAACTAGTCACCTGACCAGAGAAAGGTTACATGCAAAATTTTATGTTTATAGTATTTATTATAACCACTGCAACTGCAACAAATAAATGGCAGTTTCTGTGGTCACAGAAATAGTTTTATTACACTACTGGTATCCTACAGAAGTAAAGAAGGAGATTATTTTCCTTGTTTAAGGGTGAAGACTACAGCTGGTTGTTACTTCCAAAAAAACCAAACTCACTGCCATCAAGTCGGTTCTGACTCATAGCGACTCCTCCTTAGGTTTCCGAGGCGGTATCTCTATAGAAGTAGATTGCCCAGTCTTCCTTCCAAGGTTAGCTGTCAAATGCCTGCTTTAGAAGCAGTGGTTTTCTTTGAAAGCAGAGGTCTCAATCTCAGCACTATCGGCAGTATGGGTTGAACGATAATTAGTTACTGAAGGTTGTTCTGTGCACTGTAGGGTGTTTAACAGCATCCCTGGCTCTACCTACTAGATGCCGGTAGCATACCCCTCCCACCCACCCCGAATTGTGACAACCAAATATATCTCCTGGTATTGCCAAATGTCCCTTAGGAGCACAAAATCACCCCTTGTTGCGAACCAGTTTTAAAGTATTTAGATCAGTGTTTTTCATGCCTGGGCCCTGTCCTCCAAATATCCGATGTGGATGGTTGAAGATTGGGGTGCATGGCATTGGTATTTTTTGAGGCTCCTCAGGCTATCCTGAAGCATAACCAGGGTTGAGAATCCTTAATTTGATGATCATCTGCATCTGGAGTACTGTCCACCTTCTGTGTGCAGCATTTCTCCAGGCCCTTAAAAATCGTAAACCAGCCTCTTGAACTGAAGAGCTTCGAAATCTGTCTTTCCACACTGTCATCGTTACCTGCCCTCCAGTTGATTCCAACTCATGGTGGCCCCATCTGTGCAGAGTAGAACTGGACCCAGTAGGGTTTTCAGGGCTGTGACATTTCAGAAGCAGTTCACCAGGCCTTTCTTTGTAGGCGCCTCTGTGTAGGTTTGAACCGCCAACCTTTTGATTAGCAGTCCAGCGCTCGACTATTGTGCCACCCAGGGATTTCATCCCCACACCGTTAGGGAATAGCAAGTGTTCTAAATAGATTATGTATTAGTTTATAATGGGGACAGTGCAATCCAAAGGGTGGGATTTTAGTGAGTTTAGAAATTAGAGAAGCATTGCAGGTTCTGTTGTTCCCTATGGTTGCTATGAGTCAGAACCCGCTCCATGGCACCTAACAGTTTTAAAAAGATCTTTAAAAATGTTTGTAAATGTATTATAATACATATTCATTGCCATTTTTAGAACCTGTGTGTAAGCCCAGTAAAAGTTAAAATGCCTGAAAAAAAAATCTGAGAGGACAGTTACATGGTTCAAAACTCAAAAGCCACAAAAGGACGGTACTTCTGTCCACTAGCCTCCAATTTTTTTTCATAAATAGCAGCTCCTATCTTTGTGTGTACCTTGATTTCTAAACTTAATACCTTAGAGAGCTTTCCATATTTGCACCTACAGAACTCCCCCTCCCTTTTTTATGACTTCTGAGAATTTGGTTATATGGGTGTGCTATAATCAGCCAATTCGATACTGATGGATAGTGGGTTGTTGCCAACCTTTGCTATGACAACCAATGCTACACTGAATTATTGGGTGCATTTTAATTTCATGCATGTGTGAGCATATATATAGGACAGATTCCTAAACATGGGATTACTGCATCAAAGGGTGTATGCCTTTGTAATCTTCATAAACATTGTCACATTGCTTTCAATAGAGGTTTCCTGTTTACCCTCTCGCTAGAAGTTTTTGAAAGTACCTATTTTCCTCCATTCTTGCCAACGTTGTCACATTTTTGGTAGGTGAAAAATGGTATTTAGATAGAATTTTTTCTCTTTGAGTAAACAATTTTTTTATTTTTATTTATTGATTTTATTGTGCTTTGCATACAGATTTACAGAGCAGAGTTTGTTTTATGTTCAACAGTTCATGTACATTTGGTTTCACTCTCTGATTACCATCCCCAACCCTCACTCTCTTCCCCTCCCTTCCCTGTGACCCCCCCCCACATCCCTGTGCCCTTCCTCATTATGCACTCCTATCTGTCCAGCTTTCCCTCCATGTGAATGCTGCCCCTCTGGTGCCCCATGGCCGATTCCTCTAAGGGGTGTATCTCTGTAGAGTAGTGGGTGCTCCGCCCTAAGTTAGGTGTTCTGCATGTAAGTCTTTCTACTGTTGAGCTGAAAGCCAGCCCTTGGGAGTGAGTCTTATCCCAGGCCCGAAGTATATCCCAGGGCCATAGTCTTGGGGGTCTCACCAGACTCCATCTGACCAGTAATTCTGGTCATTACTGTGTTTTTGGATTTTGTTTCATGTTTTTCCTCCCACTTTATCCAGGATCTCCAATTTTGATCCCTTCCTGAGTGGTTGACATTGGTAGCCGGGCACCATCTAGTTCTTCTGGTCTCAAGGTCCATCATGTCCTAGGGCTGACTGCTTCCAACTGTGCTTGGTTTTCTTCACTCTTCGCTTCTGATGATAAGAGACCATTAGCTGCATCTTAGATGGCTGCTCAAAAGCTTTTAAGAATCAGTCGCTACCCACAAAAGTAGGTTGTAGAGCAAGATTTTTATGTATTGTGTTGTGCCAGTTGAGCCTGGTGTCCCCCAATACTATGGTCCTGCGTCGGCAGACCTGATGGTTCTCTCTCCCAAGGTGTTTGGCTGCCTCTGAAGGATTATTCCAAGTCTGTCTTCTGTTGCTTCTGTGATGATTGTGCTTATTTTGTGTCACTAGTATCTGTGTTCTAGGAGCTCTGGTAGCATAGTGGCTAAAGCACTTGACTGCTAGCCAGAAGGCTGGCGGTTCAAACCTACCAGCCACTCCTCAGAAGGAAGGTTGAGCAGTCCTACTTCCGTAGTGATACTGCCTCAGAAACCCAAGG
>NW_006922204.1:152909-154538 GCF_000298275.1 Orycteropus afer afer
CCTGTTCTCTAAAGGTTTGGTAGCATCCCCTATGAAACCTTTTAAACCTTTGTGCTTTTAGTAATACTGCTCTTTGACACTTTTCTCTATTCTGGGTATTGATCTGTATAGATCATCTGTCTCTTCTAGAGTCTGTTCTGATGTATTTTCCTAGAAAATTATCCTAATTGCCGAAGTAAGTTAGTTTGTGTAGTAGAGATAGTAGTCTCTTATCAGCCTTAATTGTCTCTGTGGTTCTTTCACCTTCATTTTTTAATTCTGCATTTGTGTTCTTCCCCTTAGCTGATGGGTTTATTTATTAGTTGTACAACTTTTGTTCTCTAGGTCATTGTCTATTTTTACTTTTAATTCCCTCTGTTCTCATCAGGTTTTTTTTTATTGTCCCCCCCCCCAAGGTTTTGAATTGGACAGTTAATTTCTTTTTTGTTGTTTATTTCAGCATTTAAAGCTCTAATCATTCCTCTGAGGACTGCTCCAGCAGCTGATGTGTAGTGTTTGATCCTCTCCCCACCCCCACTCCCACTCTCCAGCTATTCTGCATATTCAGATTTTAATTCTAATATGAATCGAGTTGTTTGAGTTTTTCAGTTTCCAGTGTAGGTGCTTTCTGTATTTCAATTGACATAAATAGTCTGCTTTTGTTGCATTGTGATGAGAGAAGTTGTCTTAATTTGTATTTAAAATAGATTGATGGAAGTGTCCATGTAGCTGAAATACATGGCCACTTCCTGAGACTGTTCTTGGGCAGCAAAAAAGAAGGTATATTCTCTCTTCTCAGATTACAGACTTTGATATATCAGAGCTACCATGTTAATGATGTTATTATTAGGTTTTCTATACCTATACTTTTTTTTTTTTTTCCCAATCTGCTTAATCTGTCATGGCCTGACAGAAGAACAAACCCCAAAAAAGAAAACCCAAACCCACTGTCATCAAGTAGATTCTGACTCAAAGTGACTCTATAGGACAGAGTAGAACTGCCCCATAGGGTTTCCAAGGCTATGAATTTTTACAGAAGCAGACTGCCCCATCTTTCTCCCACAAAGTGGCTGGTGGGTTTGGCCTTTTGATTAGCAGAGAGAAATTAGAGTCTCCTAATAATATGATCCAGCCTCTGGGTGGCTCAAATGTGTAAGTGCTGGACAACTAATCAAATGATTGGCTGGCGGTCAAAACCGACCCAGAGGCGCCTCAGAAGGCAGGCCTAGCAATCAGCTTCCTAGAGGCGACAGCCTTGAAAACTCCATGGAGCAGTTCTGCCCTGTACACAAGAGGTCACCATGACTTGGAATCAACTTGACAGCGACTAACAATTGCAACAATAATATGATTCTATTTCTCCATGTATCTCCTATAGTTTTTGCTTTATGACTGTTAATGTTATGTGTGATGCTTAGATATTCATAACTATAATGTCCTCATTCTAACTTGTACCCTTTAGCATTGTAGGCTGCTATAGTGCCTAAGGCACTTGACTGCTAACCAGAAGGCTGGTGGTTCAAACCCACCAGCCACTCCTCGAAAGGAAGGTTGAACAATCTACTTCCATAGAGATACCGCCTCAGAAACCCAAGGAGGGGTCGCTATGAGTCGGGTCCGACTTGACGGCACATAACAACAACAACAACA
>NW_006922204.1:154653-157626 GCF_000298275.1 Orycteropus afer afer
GTTCTCTAGAGAAACAAAACCAGTAAAGCTTATATATATGTATATAGAGAGAAATTTATCTTAGGAAAATGGCTTACACACTTATGTTGTTGTTGTTGTTGTTATGTGCCATCGAGTCAAACCCGACTCATAGTGACCCCTCCTTGGGTTTCCAAGGCAGTATCACTATGGAAGTAGGATTGCCCAACCTTGCTTCCGAGGAGTGGCTGGTGGGTTTGAACCGCCAGCCGTCTGGTTAGCGGGCAAGTGTCTTAGCCACTATGCTACCAGAGCTCCCTACACACTTATAGAAGCTGGCAAGTCCAAAGTTCCTAGATCAAATGTCAAGCTGGAGGCTTTTCCACATCGAGCTGGAGTCTTTTCCTGACTCTTGCAGCCGCAGGGGCTGAGGAGCTCAAGGCTGGCAGGCAGTACACTGGCTGTTGACTCCAACGAATGACGAATCCAAGATCTCCAGACCAAATGGTGGATTGTTCACTCACGGACAGTTGTAGGCAGCACAACAAAATCCTGATCCACAGAAGAATGTCTCTTTTCCCAGGATGTCCATAGATATACTGGAAGCAGACCATACCCCTACAGAAACTCCCTTTCAACAAATTGGCTGCTCAAAACATAATCATCTGATCCCATCATGGTGATAAGGACATCACAACAGCTTAAACCACACAGAATTGTGATCCAGCCAAGTTGACACACAGCTCCAACTATCATAGTCCACCCCTTGTCAACTTGGGAGTTGTACACATCTTCTTAACCATATATAATCTCTAAATAAGGACAATTATAAAGTCATATTTGCGCCTATCATGATACCCTAACAGACGTACAACCAAAATGCATTAACCTTATTTACACTTCACAGTTCATAACAGAAGGAAACAAAAATATTTGATGCACATATACAATGAAGAAATATAACAATCACAGCCCTTGTTTCTGCAGCTGGTCACGTGGTCATAGCTGATATTCATAACTACCTTCTTCCACCACCCATTCTGTATTTCCCTTGCCCTCAGCAAGCACCTCAGCTGGTCATAGTTCTTTGCCTGGAGGGGTGACCCAAACCTTCATTCCTGAAGGGTCTGGACCGTTAGCAGTCAGATCAGAATTGGGTTGCTATAATTTTCCTTTGACTTTAATCACAGGGCATGGGAGTACTAAGAGACGTCCTAAAGAATCTCCTGTATTCCAGACATGTTCTTCTTTACCTCCATTATGTAAAGCCAATCCAATTTCCCCTTGGTAATCAGAATCTATCACACCAGACAGTGCAGTAATGCCCTTCTTTGTCTGTTGATCCAGAGGCATGAGGAAGCCAAAATGGCCGGGTGGCATTCTTAATTTCCAGTTGAATGCAATCAGTATTGTGTCTCCAGGTGGGAATCAGACTTGACGGCACATAATAACAACAACAACAACAACAGGTGGGAATGTTCCTCCCTTTGGGACTAAGATCTCCAGACCTGCAGAGCATAGGGTAGCAGGGATAGGAAGCAAAAATTTTTTGAATGGGTCACAAGGGGTAATAGTGAGTGGTAGAGGCAGTTCTAATGGCTTCCACTTGGCTTTTCCTACCATCATAGCCCTTACTCCACATGACAGGGACCCAATGTGGGAATTCTGCCAATTGCTCAGTATATCTATTCCAATTATGCATTCTGGCACTGGGGAAAAATCACTACAGGATGGGTTCGGGGACCCACTGGACCCACTGTGAGATGCACCTTAGCTAAGACTCCATCAATAACTTGACCTCCATATTCCCCTACTCTGACTGGTAGGCCACAATGACACTTTGGGTCTCCTGGAATTAGTATCAATTCAGAGCCAGTGTCTAGTAATCCTCGAAAAGTCTGAGTATTTCCTTTCCCCAGTGAATAGTCACTCTTATAAAAGGCCTCAGATCCCTCCCTTTGGGGAAGGCTAGGAGAAAGATTGACATTATAGATTTTTGGCACTGTAGTGGGGTCCTTCCTCAAAGGGACCTGGCCTCCCCTTCATTTGAGGGGTTGTGGGTCTGTAAACTGACTCAAGTCTAAGAATTGATTGAGAGGTCGTGACTGTATACTGGCGATTCAATCTAGGTTGCTGTTCACATGACCTAGAATTCTTCTGCCTATACAGATCAAGTAAATATTTAGTAGGCTTCCATGTATTTCACTACTAGGAACACCATGAGCAAGTAGCCAATGCCGTAATTCCACACGAGTCACACTATTCTGATTACTGTTCCGACTCTGCTGTCCATTATGTTAACCACACCCACCTTGGCTTTGTCGATTAACTGCTGCCACTTGGCCCCTACTACCATGGGGTCCAATCAGCCCCATTGTAGTTAAGTGTCTTAGTTCAATTAGGGCAGTTCCCACTGTCAAATCAGGTTTACATAACATAGCAATCACAGCAGTCTTCAAGGATGCTGGAGCTCCCTTCACAAATTTATTCCTCATGGTACTGGTGAAAGGCGTGTCTTCTGTACTCTCCATTCCTGGCTTTAGGGGTCTAATCTGATAAATCCATTCTAACAGGCCACTTTCCCTAAGCCTCTGGATACCTTCTTCTACATTATACCAAAGCAGGTCTGGTACTTCAACTTGTCACTAAGTTAAGGTAGGCCACTGCTTCAGTAAGCCAACCAAATAACCTGTTAGATCCTTGCCTAACCTCTCGAGCTGAAACACTGAATGAAGAATCTGTACTTAGTGGGCCTAAATCAATAAACTCAGACTGATCCAATGTTACATTCCTTGCACCATTATCCCACACCCTCAGTAGCCATTCCCATACATATTCTCCAGGTTTCTGTCTGTACATGTTAGCAAAATCAAGTAGGTCTTTTCGGGTGTGGTGTACCACCTCCTCAGTCATACTTTCTATTTCACCTTTTGGGGCTCACTTGAATTTAACTGTAGTTATAGGTATGTTGTTGTTGTTGATGTTAGCAAAATCAAGTAGGTCTTTTTGGGTGTA
>NW_006922204.1:158511-166679 GCF_000298275.1 Orycteropus afer afer
TTAAAGCCTCCAAATTGTAAGAATAAACTCCTGTTGTTAAGACCATCCTATTCGTGGTGTATTCCTATCAGAGCGGCACTAGACAACCAGAGCAAACATCACTGCCCTTTTATTTTCAATCTTTCTGAATCATGTTCTTTAAATACATCTCTAAATCTAGTTAAATTTAGATTTTGCTGTGAATCAATCTGTCATTTTCATTTATGTGGTAAGTTTAACTTGTTTATGTTTATTGATACAACAGACTTGTCATAAATACCTGTAAATGACAAAATCTGTAATTTTAATTTGCTTTCTGTTTTTAATACCTTTAATTTTTTCTACCATCTTGTCTATTTTTTTTTTTTTGCATTGTTTTTATCATATTTCATTTAATCATTAGGTTTGGGTTTTTTATTCAAACCCACCAGCCACTCCATGGAAGGAACACTGGGCAATCTACTTCCATAAAGATTTGCCACCTTGCACACCCAGTGGGGGCCACTATGAGTTGGAATCGACTCGATGGCAGTGAGTTTGGTTTTTGGTACTTATCTTAATAATTGTTACTTTCTTTAGACCTTCTTTGTCCAGTGTGGTTGCTACTAGCCACATGTGTCTGTTTCATGTTTTGAAATGTGGCTAGAGTGGCTAGTGTGACTGAGAAACTGAATCAGTTTAATTGAAATTAAAATTTAAAACTGATACTGGATTCAGTTCATTGGAAAACATTTAAGTATGTTTAGAACAAGTTGGGTATATGAATGTACTTACCAACTGTCAATTTTATGAAATCTAAGTATAGGTCAGTTATTTCCAGTGGAAATTTAGCTTCTGAATTGAGATGTGCTATAAGCCTAAAACATACTAAAACCAAACCTGTTGCTGTCATGTCGATTTCCAACTCATAGTGGCCGATACAACAAATTAGAACAGCCTTGTAGGGTTTCCAAGGATGTAATCTTTATGGAAGCACACTGCCTTATCTTTCTCCTGCAGCATGGCTGGTAGATTCCATCCGCTGACCTTTTGCAAGCAGGTGAGTACTTAACCACTGCACCACCAGGACTCCTTTTGTAAAATACACACTAAATATAAGAGACTTAGTACCAAAAAAAGTGTCTCAATACTTTTTTATATTGATTACATGTTGAAATATTTTGAATCTGTTTGGATAAGTAAAATATTATCAAAGAGAATTTCACCTGCAAAAAGCAGGTTAAAAAAATGGTAAATGTGGCTACTAGAAAATTTAAAATTACATACGTGGCTTGTATTACGTTTCTGTAGGACAGTGCAGTTTTCAGTAGTATTTATTAACTCCCTACTAGAAACAATGGAAGTATTACATTTCAACATTCAGAATAAACATTTACGGTTTATTTTTATTTCTTACTGTATGGCTTTTACATGTCTTATTTCCTTTATCCCCCTGTAAATCTCTTGCTCTCTGGATTTTTGGAGCAGTCTATTGTGTTTGAATGGCAGTTCATGTACGATGGTGCCTTGTATATTTACAGAATTTTGAGTTGTCTCTTAAGCAGTTACGAATTGAAAGTTCTTTTAGTGATCACAGGAAAGGAGCATTTGGACTGTTAGGAGATAAAGAAAGAATCTTCTGATGTTGAATGAGTTGGTGGGAAATGAGTCCTCTTTTCATTCGGACTTGCTTTTCATCTCTTCCTCTCAGCCCATCCAATTCTGGCTTCTGTACTAGCCATTTTGTCCCCTCCCATCAAACTGACTTCCCACTTTGTGTCCCCATTACTCTGCACTTGTCTTTCACTCAGCTGCACTTGTGTTAATGGTATTTGGTCCTGCCTCCTTCTATCTTCTTTTATTCTGAATTGTCTCTTTCCAGAGGTAGGTGCTTGCCTCTTTTTTGTAACTTCCCCAGCTTCCTCCACTTAGTCTGAGGTTCTCTGCACAGAGCATGTGCTCCATGGATGGTGAGAACTGACAGCGTGCTTGACTCCACATGAAGCTCATTAAGCATTATGTCATTTTAATTTAGTCCATTGTTACATAAGTTTAAACTCTGATAATGTCCCCACGTTTAAATATAGCCACTTCCAAATAAAACCACCAGAAAGCAGGTTGTCTGACAACCACGCCTTTTCACAGAACCTCATATTTTGATTTCTACCATAATCATGCTGGCTCTGTGAACCTAGGAGTGTTTAGCTTTTATTTGTTTTATGCTTTAACAAATAAACAAACAAACAAACAAACAAAAAACTCTTTCACCTCCTTCTTTTGCTGTCTGCTTTTGTATTTCTGAATAATATGCATATGTTGCTAATTCTTGCTTTATCAATCTTTTTTTGCAACAAGTTGGTTTTAACTTTTTATTTTGATCCGTGTGAAAGTTTACAGAGAGAATAGGTATTCTGTTCAACAATTCAGACATGTTTTGTTTTGTGTTACTGATTGAAGTCCCCAAAATGTAACAGCACTCTTCCCACTTCCTCCCTGGTTTCCATTTCCTCCTTGTGTTTCTGTTTCCATTCATCCTTCTTTCCTATCACTTCCTGCCTGCTGAGCAAAAGTTGCTCTTTTGATCTCCTGTGGCCCATTGTTGTAAGGAGCACATGCCCCTCTAATGTTACTGGTCACCTTATAGACCTGTCTAGTGGTTGGCTGAAAGTTGAGCCACGGGGGTAAGTTGAGTTCCAGTCTTGAAGGGGACTAAGGGCCACAATAGAACCTTTAGCTTTTAGAAGGCAGCAGCCAGTTTCCCTAGTTATACTATTCTTGGAGTTTAAAGGCCCAGCCACCTTCTAATTTTCTTTAGAAAGCATCTTAAAATTCCAGTATGGACTGAGATGCTTGACTTTGGTTCCTCACGTTTGCTTGTTGCAAAGTCTCAGTTTTTAAAGTCCTTTGGCTTCCTGGAGCCTGGTGTCTACTGGAAAGAACAGTGATTTTGTTCCTGGAGAGGATAAAAAGTTTTTTTAAACTGATAGGAAAAGGATGAAAACAATCTCATTCTGTTCCCAAGTGTGTTTATTTTGT
Organism: Orycteropus afer afer; assembly: GCF_000298275.1. Lineage (NCBI taxonomy): Eukaryota > Metazoa > Chordata > Mammalia > Tubulidentata > Orycteropodidae > Orycteropus > Orycteropus afer. The sequence continues at coordinate 161,506 of NW_006922204.1, forward strand.
ACCTTTCTACATGTACCTTTGCTGTAAGCAGTAAGGTTATCCTACTGTAAGTTGTCATCAAGAATTATACTAACCAGTTTGGAGTCTAGAAGCCAAATATTCAGAATTAAAGGGGAAAAGAATGATTATGTTTAGGTGAAGCTATATCTATTTATTGCATATTGATCAATATTTAAAGAAAGAATTGACTTTTGGGGCCTTAGAGATCTGATAGGAGTCCCTGGGTGGCACAGTTGGTGAGGTGCTAGACCACTAACTGAGTAGTTCGTTGTTCTAATGTCCAAAATGCCCAGGAAGAAAGGCCTGGTGACCTGCTTCCACAAGGTCACAGCCTTGAAAACCCCCATGGAGTTCAGTTCTACTCTGCCCACATGGGGTCTCCAGGAGTTGGAATTAACAGCAACTTTAAAAAAAAAAAAAAAAAAGATCTGATAAGGCAGGATTTCAGTATAACCTGGTTTATCGGGCTCTGGGAAACTGAGACATGAAAGGTGTGGCTTCTGCTTCATTGTCTTTGCAGCACTTAAGTATGTTTTGAATGATTTTGAAGGTGAGACACAGTCCCACTGGCCTGTTGATGGTGTTGGTTAGGTGATTTCCTCTAGTTAGACTTGGGAAATTGATCAGACTGTTGGCAAGATTGGGAAACCATGGTTTTGTTACCAGATGAAATTAGAAGTTATCACTGCTTTTCCTTTTCCCTTATGTGGTATAATAAATTACCTGGTATGGCTTTTCTAGCCATAAGTCTTTGTAAACTCTGTGGTGGAATTTTCTGTGAGCAACTAAGGAGCTCCTGATTGTTAAGGTTACCCACCTGGGGTATTTCTGTTGAGAGTGGCACAAAGCAATGTTCTGGGAAGTTTGCTGTCTCTCAGGTGCTTAAAATTCTGATATTATGATTGCTTAGTTTGGCCACTCTGCCAGGCTCAAAAGGAGGCCTCCTAGAGGCAGAAGAAGTCTCTGTGTTAGCTAAGAAAGACACGCTGCTGAGAGAAACACACTCCTGAGAGACTCGCGCTGCTGAGAGAGAGACACCAAGAGACATGCACTGCTGAGAGAGACACACCAAGAGACACACACTGCTGGAAGAGAGACTATTGGCTGAGAGACAGTGGACTGAGAGAGACTGAGCATTTTTCCTGAATTTGAATTGTAGCCTGGTGCTTCCTTAATAAACCCCATAATCTATGAGTTCTGTGTGGCCACTGCAGTGAATTATCAAACCCAGCAGAGAGGTGGTTGGTGCTGTGGGAGGAACGGTTGGTGTCAGGGTTGATGAAAGGACTGGAGGGAGGCAGCATGTTTGGCCTCACAGGGATAGGCCTTGGGCTGCTGATGGTGATTCTGTCTTCCTCTTATGGGGTTAGAGGAGGTCAGAAGATGTGGCCTCCCTGCCCCTTTGACACTTATATTGTATGAACATTTGATTACAGGCAGTCCTCGGGTTACAAATATCCGCCTTACACTTAACGTACTGTACAACCTGTAGTTACGAACCACAACTGTGTGTCTTTCCTTCAGCATGAACTCAGAGACTGTATATGGGAAGGAGCTAAGTGGTGTCCTGCCTCCACCTTATCCCGCAGCAGCTGACAGGCACACCCCACACCCACCCAGCCTGGATCCCATGGTGCCTGCCTTGAATCAAGCCCAGGAAGCGGTTGCAGCATGTGCCTGGTGTGCAAAGCATGTAGCAAAGTATGCCCCCACGGAGACTCTGGAGCTGGCACCGGCTTTGTCTGGGGTGGTAGGGCCCTGAGCTGGGCAGGAGGCTGCAGGTGCGGACCTGGCTTCACTCTGCATTGCCTGGCTGGGCACCACTCTGGCATTGTTTGTAGTTGGGCACATTGCAGTGACCCTGACATGAACTCTGTCTGTCCCCAGCCCATCCTGACTTCAGCTGTGTCCCCAGCCCCATATCATATAGCCCGAGCCAGACACCAGGCTCCTGAGGACAGTACAGAGGGAGAGTCCAGGCGTGAAAGGAAGGGGATCCTGGCTGCCACTGCCATCAGAGAAGGGCATGAGGCTGAGCAGCCAGGAGTCCATGGAGTCCTTGCCACCGGGCATCATGCAGTGGTTCATGATAACAAACAGGCAAAGTGTACAAAACATTATTATTACTGTATTACTATGTTCAAGATGTTTTAGTGTATCTGGAAGTGTTTTCTTAAATATTTTTTACACATAGAAAGGTACACTATATACTAAGACAAACATTTGACTAACTGACATTAGAAACTAATAGTACAAATTCAACTTCAAGACAGATTTAGGAACAAAACTTAAATATATTCTGGGGACTGCCTGTATTATACTTCTGTGATAATCAGATTTCAGAGTTGGGCAAATCCTTTTATTTTGGAAATACTGTGATCTAAGACAGGTTGTCAAACTACAGTCAGAGGGCCAGCTACCTGTTTTTGTAAATAAAGTTTTATTGGAACACAGCATGGGCTCATTCCTTTACAAATTATCTGTGACTCGTGTGGGTCTACAGCAGCAGAGATTGTGTGGCTTACAGAGCTGAACTTTTACAGAAAAATTTCGCTGACGCCTGTTCTAAGATCCTTCTTTTCCGCACCTGTCAGTGGAGGCTTGTGTGCTGCTTGATGCCAAGCCAATTTTAGTGGTGCTCCCAGACTCAGACAGACTAGAAGGAAAGGCCTGGTGATCTGCTTTCAAAACTCAGCCGAGGAAAACGCTACAATCACGATGGTGTACTTCACAACTGTTTACGGGGGTGTCACAGGACCAAACAGCGTTTTATTCTGTTGTGCCTAGGGTTTGCTATGAGTGGGGGCCGACTCTGTGGCAGCAGCAAGACTTTTCCAAGTAACAGGTTATTTACTTAAAAGATACAGGTAGTCCTCGATTATGTTTGTGTAAATGATGAACTGCGATTATGACCCTCTGCTTTTTTTTTTGTTTGTTTGCTTTTTCTGTACATCTTAGTGATAGTAGTATGTACTACATACAGTGTTACAGCACATAATTTGATGATATTATAGTCTCAGATGTTCAGTGTTACAATTTACTATTCAAAACACTGCCATAGTAGGCAATAATGAGAAATTTAAAAAAAGAAGTATCCAACTTATGTCAGGACTGACTGACAATGGGAGTCATAGGAACGGAATTGGTAATTCACTTGGGACTACCTATATATGTGCTCCAAGTGCATTACCAAGGGAAAGACTTTGAGGGATTTTATAGCTTTAATTTCCATGGCTATCAGCAAAGTTTAAGCTTTCCAGTTTCTCCACAACTCTGACAAAATGAGGTTTTATGATTTTAATTGTGTAATTACCACATAACACAAGCTAAAAGTTTGTGATCTTTTTTTCTGTATGCATTTATTCTCTGTGTATTTTGTTGTGTGTAAAGTGCCTCTGATCACTTAGTAATGGAATCCAGAGTTTAATTATCTGTGTGACTTCCTTGCGTGCATTTTGCCTATTAAGCTATTATGCTGTTTAAATATTATCTCCCCATTTTGTTCTCTTGGTAGAGTAATTACTCAAGTACACATTTTAAGACATTTGGAAAGACTTACCACTTACAGTTCTACCATCCTTCTTTTGTGATAGCCCTTAGAATTTTTACCCATATATTTATATAATGTTAACATTGTATGTTGGCTTCCTTTTTACTTAGTACACATTCTGAGTTTTTATATACACCTACTCCTCACTTATTGACTATCTTGTTATTTCACATTTATGACAATAGTAAAAAAAAATCTATAATCTGTTTTACACGGTAACTATGTGCATCTGGCCGTAATGGATGCCACCGTGTGCTGGCTGTGATGGTTAAAGTTATGTGTCAACTTGGCTGGGCTCTGATTCTCAGAGGTTTGGCAGTTACATAATAATGAAATTTGGCAGTTAAGTAATAACCCAGGGCTACTGCTTCTTTGGTCATTGCTCTCTACACATTTTCTACCATCCCATCTCTAGCCCACATACTCATATTCCTCCTTGTTTAACCTGAGCTGGGCTTCGATAAAGCTGTTCGAGAAGGAAACGAAATGAACTGTATGGAAACTGAAAATGATTCAGTAGACTCAACTAGCATTTACTGAGGACTTACCAACCCTGGCTATAAATTATGCTATCATTTAATTCTCACAACAGACATGTCCATTTTACAAGTTAGGAAACTGAGGTGTGCAGCAGGTAAGAAAATCACCCACATCTGCAGGAGGCGGTAGAGCTGAGTCTTTGACTATCCCGTCTTCCCATTACCACAGCTGAGAAAGTAAGTAATGGGTTCAGCACCATGGGCGGACAAAACACACAGGAGAAGGGGATCAGCAAAGGCTGCTTTCCTCATCCTGAGGTGCAGTCTTTTCCTTCATGAATTTGGACAGCAGTTTTTATCTTTCCCATCTATAAGAGCAAGGGAAAAAAGATAGTTGATAATGCTGAAAAGTCTCTTAGAGACTATGACAATATTTGTGGTCAGTTTCCTGAGAGATTGAAACAAAACTCAAGCATAGAAATAGAGACTAAAAATAAATAAGTAAATAGAAAAGTTTTGTGTGCTTAATCACCGCTGTCTGAGCCTGAGGAATTCTGTGACTTGTTTTCCCTCATCTAATATTCTATGATTAGATGCTAGTCAGTGGTTCTCAGTCCTGCCTGCTCATGAGATTCTTCTGGGAAGCACCTAATAATACTGATGCTTGCACCCCACACAAGGAGGTCTCTTGGGGTAGGGTCTAGGCACTGTATGTTTTACCTGAGTGATTGATTCTTCCACACTTAAGAAGCACTATGTGAGATCTAGCAATTTTTTTTCCCCCAAACACAAGCGATAGGAACCATTTTAGGAGATAGAGTTCATGAGGTGGTGTAGGTAGTTTAGAACCTATCAGCATTGGACATTCTGGGTTTGAGATGAAGTGGAAACTGAGGAGCACTGGAAATGGCCAAGGCATAGTCACTGCCTTTGAGGAGCTTATAGAAAAGTGAGAACTTGGGAAAAATACATACCTGTATATATGTTGCCCCAATTTTATGACTCCTGTGAGTTTGTGATATGCTTTCCTGCTGTTCCTCCCTCTCCCTTAAAGGGTTTTGTGATAGATGAGCTTCTTTTTTTTTTTTTTTTTATTAGGATTTGGGTGAAGATTTACAGAGTAAATTCACTTTTCATACAGCAGT
>NW_006922204.1:187484-188647 GCF_000298275.1 Orycteropus afer afer
CTTTGCTGGTTTTTGTGTTTCTCTAGAGAACCCAATCCAACACAAGTATGTACACCTCTAGCCTTAGGAAATTGATGGAGATGTGCAGGACCACCCCATTATATATGTGCCAAAGGGACAGGGAGGCTGCATCTTCTGACCCCTGACCTCACAAAGGAGGACAGAATCACCATCAGTTTCCTAAGGCTAGAGGTGTACATACTCTATTTCTGTGAGGTCAGACATGCTGCCTCCCTCCAGCCCTTTCACCAAACCTGACATCAACTGTTCCTCCCGCAGCACTCACCACCTCTCTGCTGGGTTCAATAATTTGCTGCAGTGGCCACTCAGACTTTATTATGGGGTTTATTAGGGAAGCAATAGGCTACAATTCAAGTTCAGGAGCACGCTCAATCTCTCTCAGCCCGCCATCTCTCAGCTGACAATCTCTCTCCCAGCAGTGTGTGTCTCTTGGTGTTTCTCTCAGCAGTGTGTGTCTCTCACATCTCTCTCTTAGCAGTGCATGTCTCTCACGTCTCTCAGCCAGCACTGAGAGATTCCTTCTGCCTCTAGGAGAGCTCCTTTTGAGCCTGGCGGAGTGGCCAAACTAACGAATCCCAACATCAGAATTCTATACACCTGAGAGAGAGTGAACTTCCCAGAAAATTACTTCATGCTGTTCCCAACAGAAGTACCCCAGGTGGATAATTTTAACAATCAGGAGCTATTCAGTTGCTCGTGGCAAATTCCACCACAGAGTTTACAATGAATTATGGCTAGAAAAGCCACACTATGTAATTTACTATACCGCAATATGTATTTCCACCATACTGGTATAAAAAACTAAAAACTCAACTGCCGTCGAGTTGGATCCGACTCGTAGCAACCCCTCCTTGGGTTTCCAAGGTGTTATCACTACGGAAGTAGATTGCCCAGCCTTCCTTCCAAGGAGTAGCTGGTGGGTTTGAACTGCCAGCCTTCTGGTTAGCAGTCACATACCTTAGGCACTATGCTACCAGAGCTTCAACCATATTGGTATGTTGTTGTTGTTGTTGTTGTTATGTGCCGTCGAGTCGGCCCCAACTCATAGCGACCCCTCCTTGGGTTTTCGAGGCAGTATCACTACGGAAGTAGGATTGCCCAACCTTCCTTCCGAGGAGTGGCTGGTGGGTTTGAACCGCCAG
>NW_006922204.1:188747-193485 GCF_000298275.1 Orycteropus afer afer
TTTCGAGGCAGTATCACTACGGAAGTAGGATTGCCCAACCTTCCTTCCGAGGAGTGGCTGGTGGGTTTGAACCGCCAGCCGTCTGGTTAGCAGGCAAGTGACTTAGCCACTATGCTACCAGAGCTCCTAAATATTGGTATAGTAGACATAAATAATTTGTTACGATCCACACAGTAAAATGCCTTTGCATAGTCAATAAAACATAGGTAAACATTTTTCTGGTATTCTCTGCTTTCAGCCAAGATTCATATGATACCAGCCGTGATATTCCATGCCTTTTTCTGAATCCAGCGGGACTTTCTGGCAGTTCTCTGTTGATGTACTGCTGCAACAGGTTTTGAATTATCTTCAGCAAGATATTACTTACATGTGATATTAATGATATTGTTTGATAATTTCCAGCATTCTGTTGGATTACCTTTCTTTGGAATGGGCACAGATATGGATCACTTCTAGTCAGTTGTGTAGGTAGCTATCTTCCACATTTCTTGGCATAAAAGAGTTAGTGCTTCTAGCATTGTATCTGTTTGTTGAAGGTCTCAGTGGGCGTTCTGTCAGTTCCTAGAGCCTTGTTTTTAGCCAAAATCTTCAGTGGAGCTTGGACTTCTTCCTTCAATACCATTGATTCTTTTTCTTTTTCTTTAAATCTTTTTGTAAGAGCTTGTTTTACATTTAACGTTACGTGTACATTTAGTTTCATTCCCCATTTACCATGTTCAACCCTAACCCAATCTCCTCCTCTCTCTACCCTGTAACCCTCCCCTTGTGCCCCTCATTTTTGCACTCCTGTTTGTTCTGCATTTCCTCAATTTGAATGTTGGTCCTTTGGTGTCCCATGGTCTATTGCTCTAAGGGATGTGGGTGAGTCATCCTGGGTTGAGTGGTCTGCGTGTACATCTTGTTAACTATTGGGCTGAGAGCCAGCCCCTGGGGGTGTGTTTTATTCCAGGTGCATAATGTATTTCAGGGCTATAGTATTGGGAGTCTCACCAGATTTCATCTGACCAGTAATTCTGTCATTATTGAGTTTTTGGATTTTGTTCCACGTTTTCCCTCCCACTCTATCCAGGATCTCCAGGTTTGATCCTTTCTTGAGTGGTTGGCACTGGTAGCCAGGCACCATCTAGTTCTTCTAGTCTCAAGAACCATCGTGTCCTAGGGCTGACGGCTTCCAAATGCCCCCCCTTTTTTTTTCTTTTGCGTTCTTCTTCTGTTCCGATGCTAGGAGACCGTTAGCTGCATCTTAGATGGCCGCTTGAAAGCTTTTAAAACCCTAGTCGCTACTCACCAATGTAGGATGTGGAGCAAGGCTTTTATGTATTTTGTTGTGCCAATTGAGTCTGGTGTCCCCCAGTACTATGGTCCTGAGACAGTAGATCTATTGGATCTCTCTCCCGTAGTGTCTGGTTGTCTGTGAGGGATTACTCTGTGTCTGTCTTCTATTGTTTCTATAAGGACTGCAGGTATGTTGTATCACTGGTGTCTGTGCAAGATTAGCCTCAGCTGAATCTATCCTTGGTCTATACTTCTGTTCACTGACCCCCGTCTGATCATCTTAGGTGTTTATGTGTTTATCTGTAACCTGGTGTTTGGTGTTAATGGCAATGCAGTATTGTGGACACATTGGTTGAATGCCACTGGTTCTTGATCATATGCTACCTCCTGAAATGATTGAACATTGACCAATTCTTTTTGGTACAGTGACTCTGTATCCTTCCATCTTCTTTTGATGCTTTCCTACATTGTTCAGTATTTTGTCCATAGAGTCCTTCAGTCTTGCAGCTTGAGGCTTGAGGTTTTTTCTTCAGTTTTTCACCTTGAAAAATGCCAAGTATGTTCTTCCCTTTTGGTTTTCTAACTCTTAAGTGTTTGCACATTTCACTCTAATACTTAATTTTGTCTCTTGCGCCATGCTTTGAGATCTTCTGTTCAGCTCTTTTACTTCATCATTTCTTGCATTCGCTTTAGCTACTCTGCATTCAAGAGCAAGTTTCAGAGTCTCTTCTGACATCCATGTTGGTCTTTTCTTTCTTTCCTGTCTTTTTGGTGACCTCTTTAAAAAAAAAAAAACACCAAAGGTCTCACATATTTATTAGTCAATCTGTTAATAAGGAAGTATAAAAACAAAGAAGGAAACCAGGAGTTTCCTGATACACATTCAGTTGATCAGATCATGGCAAAATTTTAAACTTTATATGGTAGAATGCTAGTGAACTTGATTGGTAGAATGGAAGTAACTTAGGTAAATATGTGTGTCATCACATGTGCAACTTCTTATAGACCCACCTTGATTCTTCTCCAATGTTTCCTCTTGGAGTTGTACCTGATTTTATTACCAGTTTTCATTCAAATCCATTGGGGAATGGGGCCATTCTGCTTTTGTTTCTTGGCCAGCTAGCTCTTGATCCTATAAGTCTTATGAGAAGACGTAGTGAGGATAGGAGTCTGCAATCACCACAATGGCAGAGAAAGGAAAAGAGTTTTAATGACCTTTTACTTTCTTCATGTATAATGTCCTTGATGTCATCCAACAACTTGTCTGGTCATTAGTGTTTAGTGAGTCAAATCTATTCTTGAGATGGTCTCTAAATTGAAGTGAGATAGACTCAGGGTTGTACTTTGGCTCTCATGGGCTTGTTTTAATTTTCTTTAGCTTCAACTTGAATTTGCATATAAGCAATTAAAAATCTGTTCCACGGTTGGTCCCTGGCCTTGTGCTCACTGGTGGTATTGACCTTCTTCATGATTTCTTTCAAGTCAATTTGATTCTTATGTTTTCCATTTGGTGAGGTCCACGTGTGTAGCTGCTGTTTATGTTTGCAATGAATAAGAAGTTTGCAATGAGTAAGTAGTTGTTCTTGGAAAATTCTGTCACCCAATCTCCAGCGTCATTTCTATCACCAAGGCCATATTTTCCAACTACCAGTGCTGCTGCTTTGTTTCTAACTTTTGCATTCTGATTACCAGTAATTATCAATAGATCTTGATTGCGTGTTTGGTCAATTTCAGGCTGCAGAAGTTGGTACAAATCTTTAATTTCTTTTATCTTTGGCTTTAGTGGTTGGTGCGTAAATTTGGATAATAGTCATATTAACTGGTCTTCCTTATAGGCGTATAGGTATTATCCTATCACTGACAGCATTGTACTTCAGGACAAATCTTGAAATGTTCTTTTTGATGATGAAAGTGACACCATTCCTCTTCATTTCTCATTGCCGGTATAATATACCATGTGATTGTCTGATTGAGAATGGTCAATACCAGTCCATTTCAGCTCACTAATGCCTAGGATATCAATCTTTCGGTGTTCCATTTCATTTTTGGTAACTTCCAATTATCCTAGATTTATACTTTGTACATTTCATGAAGAAAGATGGGGCAATCTACTTCTGTAGTGATACTGCCTTGGAAACTCAAGGAGGGGTCGCTATGAGTCGGGTCCGACTCGATGGCACACAACAACAACAACAACATTATTAACAGATGTTTATAGCGATTTCTTCCCAATTTGAGTCATGCTCCATCAGCAAATGGAGGTCCCAAAAGCTTTACTTGATCCATGTCATTAAGGTCAACTCTACTTTGGGGAGGCAGCTCTTCCCCAGTCATATTTTGAGTGCCTTCCAACCTGAGGGGCTCATCTTCCAGCACTATATCAGGCAGTGTTTCACTGCTATTCATAAGGTTTTCAGTGGCCAGTTTTTTTCAGAAGTGGGTGGCCCTGTCCTTTTTCCCAGTCTGTATAAGTCTGGAAGCTCAGCTGAAACCTGTCCACCATGGGTGACCCTGCTGGTACTTGAAATACCAGTGGCATAGCCTCTAGCCTCACAGTAGCATGCAAACTACCACTGTATGTAGTATGACAAACTGACAGAGAGTGGTGGCTTTTCTTACTAGAAGAACAAAACTCATTACATGAAGGGTGCCATGGGCTTTAGACTCCATTTGGAGGATCTATTTACAGTAGCGTGCGCTCTATGAGCTTTTGACATTTTTTAAAAGACTAGAATGGCTCTAGTTATACAAAGACCCTTTTTTACAGAACTGCTGTTTTCCTTTTGAAAATACTATTTTAATAACTGCATATTTCCCCATGTAAATATACAGTGTTGTGATTTATTTTAATGTTCCCTTATTGTTGGATATCTAGGTGGTTTTCATTGTCTCTTCCCCTGCAAACCTTTTATCTGGAAAAATTTCAAGCCTAAAGAAAAGTTGCAAGAATAATACAGTGAATACCCCATGTATATCCTGCACTTTGATTCACCAGTGCCATTCAGGCCTATCTTGTTTTATTGCACTTCACAGATTTTTTTTTTTTTAAACAAATTGAAGCTCTGTGGCACTCCTGCATGGAGCAAGTCTTATCCTCACCATTTTTCCAACATCTTGTGCTTACTTCATGTCTCTGTGTCACCTTTTGGTAATTCTCACAATAGTTAAAACTTTTTCGTAATGCTATTGTATACTTCATAGGCTAAAGTATAGTATAAACATAACTTTTATGTGCACTGGGAAACTGAAAATATTCACGTGACTCACTTTATTGTGATATTCTATTGTGGTGGTCTGGAACCGAATCCATAATATCTCTGAGATATGCCTGTATTTACGTTATCTCTCTGCCCTCCTTCCATCCCTGTCTCTGTCCCTCTGCCCCTCTCTCTTTCTTACATACTTTTTCCTTTCTTGAACCATTTGAGAGTATATTGCAGATACCTCCATTCTTTACCCTAGA
>NW_006922204.1:193585-197263 GCF_000298275.1 Orycteropus afer afer
GATATTCATGTATATATGTTCTAAGCCTAAGATCATTCTCCTGATGGCTATGATATAGTTATCATACTTGGGTGGTGTAGTGCCTAAGACATTTGACTGCTATCCAGAAGGCTGGTGGTTCAAACCCACCAGCCACTCCTCGGAAGGAAGACTGGGCAATCTACTTCCGTGTAGATACCACATTGGAAACCCAAGGAGGGGGTCACTGTGAGTTGGAATTGACGTGGCAGCAGTGAATTTGGTTTGGTTTTGTATAATGGTAAAAGCAAACATTCACGTATTCCCAAATGGCTCCTGTAACACACAGCATAGGTCTAGAACATACTCAGAAGCACCATGGCCAAGGAAGCTGCTCTCATGTGCAGCAAAGCCCAGGAGAGGCTCCCATCTCAGTGATGTAATGTGAAGGACAGAGGGCAGGACTGACAGGTAGGGCTGGCGGGGCAAAGACAGGAGAATTAACTGGAAGTCTGCAAACGGAAGGGTCACTTTCTACCCTTCCCATGAGAATATGAGAAGGCAGGCAGTTACTTCTAGGTCAAGTAAAGGGCGATAGGGGATTTTTCTCTGAAGACACTGAATGAAGTATTGCAGGAAAATCAGGGAAGCTGGTGTGGTATTAGAACCCTACAGAAAAGCCTGTGCAGTCAGGTATTTGGAGAGTTCATGCCTCCTGGAGACCTCCAGGGTGTCCAGTCTTTAAGTTGCCTCACTCTCAAACATGACTGACCAACCAAGGAGCTGAGGAAAGTTGACAGCCAGAAAGAGAATGGAGGAAATAAATAGACCACAAATGACTCCAGAATAAACAAACGCAGGGAATAGAGGAGCACTTTAAAATGTAATTTGAGAAATAAGCCAATGTCTACAACTTCTTATTAACATCTTTGGCGGATCCCATTTTCCAATGGTGGCCGAGAGAGTCCTTTTCTACAATGTGGTATTGCCACTCCTCAGTCCAGAGGAGGAGTCTAATTCCCTTCCCCTTAGGCTAGGCAGACTGAGGCAGGTTACACTGGCTAGCTCTGTGACTTGGCAGCTGGGGCAGAAAAGGCCATGTTTACCACAGCGGATAAGAACCCAAGTAGCCTGAGGCTGCCATGCTGTGAGGAAACCAAGCCCTTGGAGATGTTGTCTGAAGGTGCTTCAGTAGCTCATCCTAGTTGTCCAGTAATTGTGTCCTAAGCATCAGACATATGAGTGAATGAGCCTTCAGATGAGCCCAACTCCAAGATTTAGTCAACCCTCCATGCCCCAAGCTTTCATGTTTTCCCAGCCAGCTGAGACCCCAGACAAGCCATCCCTTTTGTGTCCTGTTTGGTTTCCTGGCCCATAGCATCTGTGGGTTTAGGAAAATAGAAATGGGCCTAAAAAAATTAGTGTACTATCTGGATGTTACTGGGCCATTGAATTTGGTAGGGACTAAGGTGTGTGTGAAATTCCTAGTCTTTGGCTTTTCAGCTCTGAAAGTTCTGGCTCACTCATTAATAATAGCCAAAATACAGTCTGGCCTAGAGTGGAGGTAGCCCCAGCTTTGGCAGACCCCAAATCCTCTACTTTGATCTCTTTGAATTTCAGCAATAAGGTTTTCCAAATAAAGGAGAACTTTCAAATTTATCAGACAGTGAAATACTGCTTCTGGACAGGAAGTAAAACAAACATAATGAAACTAACAAAGTCAGTGATTGTTTTGAAGGACATTCACGATAATGTGGCTCCATAGTCACATTTGAGGTTGTTTTTTTTTTTTTTTTTTTTTTTGAAGTTCTGTTCAATTAGTCATTGTTTAGCTCTGGTAAATCCAAGCATTAATTACTCATGATTCCAACAGTCAGCGTTTTCAAAAGATTGAATCATCTAAATGCAACTGGAGGGAAAAAAGTCAGGGAGCTACCCTAAAATACCATTCTCTTGGTTATAGTATTTTCACCATTTTAACACAGTTAATGATAAAAATAAATTGCAAACTCATATAATTTTTAGAAAAAGCAGCATTATCAGAGTGAGCCACTCATTCTGTTGGATTTTGGTGCTTTGTTAGTAATTTCTCCATTTATTGCTCTCCTTTGCATGCCCTGGAAGCTCTGGTGGCATAGTGCCTAAGGCACTTGACTGCTAACCAGAAGGCTGGCAGTTCAAACCCACCAGCCACTCCTCAGAAGGAAGACTGGGCAATCTACTTCCGCAGAGATAATGCCTCAGAAACCCAAGGAGGGGTTGCTGTAAGTCGGAATTTATTGCTCTCCTTTGCAGTCCCTGATCCTATTACTACCAGCCCGCAAGCCACCCTCCACCAAGTGCTAAAGCTGAAAGATGCGGACAAAGGTAACCTCCAAGTAATGCTGATGAGGAGTCTACATTTCTGGCAGCAGAGCCTCTCTTGATGGAAGAGAGTACAGAATGTGTCCTTAAATCCTCTGCTTTAATGATAAGATACTTATTATCAGGTGGTGTCATTAACCAAAGGAATAGTTACTTTTTCTGCCTCCTGTAAATCAGTCCAAGAGAGTGTTAAAGACTCATCAGAAACACAGGCCACTATGAAAGCTAGCTATAGAATGTCAGCAGTCTGTGTGCTTCTCCCCGCTGAAGGCTACGGAGCTGTTCCTGATCGGTGGCGCTCTCATGGTCCCACCTCAGGGAGGCTGCGTGAAATTGAAAGTCATTTCTATTCCTGTTTGTGAATAGACTAGTACATGCCTCTTCATGTCTGGGTGAATGTTAAGCTGTATGGAACCATTCTAGAGAGAGCTAAAGCATGCCTTTTGCAAGTATAGTAATTGCCTGTGACTTCCCGGTGAAAGTGCCAAATACAGAAAACAAACAGAAGACAGAAAAGAATTAAAGGGTCATCGGAGTAGGAGGAAAAAACTTTAAAAAAATATACGTGAGTGCATTTGAATGCCTTATGTGCATTCGCCTAAATTAGAATTTTCCTGATTCCAAGCCCCCTCCTACTCTCCTTCTTTGTCTTCTTGTCTGCTGAACTGCTAACTAGAGAAAAGTTTTGTCAAAACTGAGTATCTGGCATTAGTGCTTAAGATAAAAGACTTTCAACCTATAAGAAATGAGGAAAACCACAGAAAGGTTAAAATATCGGGCATTTCATATTTATTTTTAGTCTCACTAATTAACTAACTAAAAAAGACTTATCCCCTTGCTTTAGCTAATGTATAATTAAGGTATCTGAGTACAAAGAATTTGTCCGTAAAGCTAAATTAGAATGTAGGCGCCAAAAAAAAAAAAAAAACCACTGAGGTTTTCCAGCTATTCTTTTTTAAAAATACAAACTTCTGAAAGCATTATCTCTTCTTCCAGTAAATAATTGAGTCATTACCAGATATGTGACGCACTATCATAAGTACTGTGGGGGATACAGAGACAGATAAAATCAAGTTTCTTTCCACAGTTGTTTATAAAAGGTTGATAATCCAAGGAGGCTAGAATAAAATGCTTCCTGGAATTTGGCCTTGGCTGTTGTGTGAAACCGTGCCTTGTAGTTGAGTTCTCCAAAGAGTGCAGAGTTTACCGCTATAAACATCAAGCCCTTTTCTCTTAAACTATTGGATGGTGGGGACACAGAGCATACTGTACTCCAATTATGTAGAATCATCCATTGAGCACAGATGACTGCGTTGAACAGCACGCAATGTTAAGTCTTGAGGCTTTCATGCTCTC